>NC_046662.1:93123058-93124090 GCF_010883055.1 Belonocnema kinseyi
CCAGTGGCTCTCATTGTACTCACTTAGGTAGCGACTGACAACATTAACTGCGTACGCGATATCAGGACGTGACACTATAGCTAGAAACATTAATGAGCCGACCGCCTCTCTAAAAGGAATCGTGATCTTAGCTTTGTTGCCCTCAGGTGCGTGCAAGATTGTATGTGTGTCTGCAGGAACGCTCACAACCTTGGCCTCGCTCATGTGAAATTTTTCAAGAATTCTGTTCAAGTAACTATTCTGATGAATAAACATTGATTTATTATCTCTGTTTCTTTCAATTTGCAGTCCCACAAACAATCTCGCATCTCCTGTTGTAATACTAAATTCGTTCTTGAGAACTTCAATTACCGAGTTGACTACATCTTTTGATTTTGCTGCGATCAGTCCATCATCGACAAATAAAGCTAAATAAACATCAAATCCATTTACATTCCCGAAAAATACGCATCTATCCGCATCACTCTCAATCAAGTGAAATTTATTCAAAAAAGAAGTGAATTTTCTGTTCCAGCACCTGGACGCTTGCTTAAGGCCATATAAAGATTTTTGCAACTTACATATCAACTCTCCTTCCCTCTCGCTGACAGACATACCTTCTGGGACCTTCATGTAGATCTCTTCCTTGAGATCCCCGTAGAGGAATGCAGTTTTGACATCAAACTGAGTAAGTTCGAGGTCGACTTCTGCTACCATCGCTAGAAACACACGAAGAGAGTCGTATCTCACTACTGGTGAGAAAGTTTCAGTGTAGTCGATCGCTGAACTTTGAATGTCCATTTTGAATCGATGTATTTTTGATTCTCACTAATTGGGACTAGAATCCAGGTCTGATTGTCCTGATGCGCTTGAAGTTCATCTTCGATGGCTTTAATCCATTTTTCTGAGGCTTGGCCTGATATGGCTTCTTCGAATGTAGTTGGCTCATTTTGAATGGCAACGTTTGCCTCATATCTTACTGGAGAATGTAGTTTTGACCTATCTCTGAGCTGACGTGTTCCTTCAGGATATTGTTTGGTTTCGACTTCATCT
>NC_046662.1:93124190-93151948 GCF_010883055.1 Belonocnema kinseyi
TATAAGAAGCAGGGAGGAGGTTCATAAAACCGAAACAATTCAAATTAATGTTCCATAGTTACTACATTGTATATTTAATTAATTATTTATATTCCTCAAGTATACTCGCATTAATTTTAATTACTAGCGAGTCTATTTTAGCAATTTTCTTTTAGTTAAAATAAATTTTCTTAAAATTGCTAATTTTGATGCTATATTTTTTATATATTGTTGCACAAGAAATCATATTTAAAAGTTAAAGGGTTTCAAAGCCTTAAGAATTTTATATTGAGAATTTCTAACCAAAAATGTCAGAATCCGTCAAGATATAGAGCCTAAAGAAGAAAAGTAAAAACCAAAAATTACTAAACAATGTGCTCATGTTATGTGATTGATTAAAATTTATGAGAAGTATAATTAATATTAAAAAATGTCACAAATTCACGAATAAGTATTGAATATTATTAATTTATTTGATATGATTAATTATTTTTAATAATGCATTCATATAGGGGGTTCATGGTAAAAAATAATATTTTGCACGCTTAAACCTAGTTAACAGCCCGCGCCACTGCGAATTTCAGTCTAATGGCACCGCGCGAAACAATAAACCCCTCGTACTTCATCGCTAAAAGTTTTTGATTGCTTAAACTTACGTGGGTAGACCTTACGGCTGAAAATATGTAAACATACATTGTGGACTTATCTAGAAAAATATTTAAAACTTTGCATCACACAGAAAAACGCTGGTGTTAAATTTGTTGCAGCTCAAATTTCATTGGGCTCCCAATGATCATTTGAGAGAGTTTACAAGTCTCAAATGTATTCCTCTGAACGTTGGTGCCCATGTGGGCATCTAGGGGAAAGTATCATTTGGAGACTGAATTTTGGCTCATGCAGAGTTGTGGAGTTCTAAACCGCGCCGTCAGCCACCTGAATACCTGTCAAAGCAACTATTCGCTTTGCGATATTAGCCTAAATAATTGTTAATAAGGAAACCAATTGAAACAATATTTACCTAATTTCCAAATTTCTTTTATTTAATAGAATAAAATTATAACTTCCCAATGCAACTTCCAGAAGTTAGGTTAGTCATGCCCGTCGACATTTAAACAAAAGCCGGTATGTATAGAAAAAGTCATGACCATCTACATATACAATAAGGTATTTTCACTCCAATCACTAGCTCACTTCATTTCGTTGAATACTGAGGGGATAACAATTGACCAAATGCACGGGAATCGGTTAATTTTTGCTCTATTTTTCTAATATCTTCGTAGAAAGTAATTTTTCTGTACAATTGCAATTGAAAAATAGTTTTTCTTTTTTAGGGACTATTTAATTCAATAATAAAATGATAATAATTTTCATTCATGCGTGCGTTAGGGCTGAGCGCTGGTTATCTACCTTTTGAAGCGCGATTCAAAATTACATTGAAAAACAATTCTTGTAATTTAAATAAATAATAATTAAAATATACATACGAATGTATACAAATTGTGTAACTTTTGATTTCAGAAAAAAAAATTATAACACATCTATCTGATGAATAACAGTTTAGTTTCATTGAATTTGAAAGACTAATATTTCTCAAAATATTTGTTAACAGATACATTTTTTTAAATACCATATGATATTTCAGCAGCTTGCTATATAGAAGCTAATGGCAGAATATAATAGTGATAATATTTGAATAATTCTAAACCAAAATGTCAGATTGTTCTTTTTGATTGAGATGTGACAAAACGACGCTTGAAGTAAAAAAAAAGGAAGCATAACTACAATCCAGTCGTGATAATTTATGTATTTATAGGTTATATAATTATATGAATTCCCAGAAAAATACATACAAAATATTAAAAACTTATAAATAATTATTTTTAATCACTTTTCCAAGAAATTTCTTTTTAAATTGAATGTTTTGTAAAATATGATTTGGTCTTTGGAATTCACTGAAAATAAATTGTTATTAATATAACATATATCGTGTATTTTTTCGCCTGAAATCAAAGTTACACAACTTGTATATATCCTTGTGGATATTTTAATAATTATTTACTTAAGTTACAAGAATTGTTTTTTAATATAATTTTGAATCGTGCGCCAATTGCGGCCAATGAGCGGTCAGCCCTAACGAAAGCGCAGTAGCTCAGGGTGCCAACATTGGCATCATTGGTCCACAGTACAAACCGGAAAAATAAATCAAATCAGCCGGCAGGAAAAAGTTGGGATATGAAAGCCTCAATAAGGTATTTTCACTTCAACCATCAGCTAACTTAACTTTTTCAAAAGCTGAGGGGAAAAAATGGATCAAAACTTTATTTCTGTAATATATTTGTAATTAATCATCATTATTATTATTTTATTATTTCATTAAATAGTCATTAAAAAAAAACTATTTTTTAACTACACTTATATAGAAAAAATTACCTTTTACGAAGATGTTAGCAAAATAGGGCAAAAATGAACTGAATCCCACACATTTGGTCCCTTATTTTCCCTTCAGCAATCTACGAAGTGAAGTTAGCTGTTTATTGAAGTGAAAATACCTAATAGGCTCTTATCTTATCAGTTTGAATGTTCCCGCCGCTATATTTGAAACATTGCAAGGTTTCACGAAACTCTCAATGTTTCATGAAACTTTTTATCAGGCTAAAGTTTCATGCAAATTTACACCCCTACTCATCGCGAAAAACGAATTTCTGTTTTTATTTTACAATTGTATTTACCCTATCGTTCATGTATTACACTAGCCACTGCAAGATTAGATATCTAAGATACCTTTAAACTTCCGCAGAAAATCTAGTGGAAATTTGTTCGAACGACCCGGCATCAATTTCAATGCAGATGATCACGACTTAGTTTGTACATCCCGGCTTTGCTGGTTTGAATCTCTTATAGTAGGTTTTGAATAACCTAACATTTGGATATTACATCACGCCAAGTACTATTTTTATTCCAAGCCTATTTAGTCGCTTCACTCAAATAACGACCGACAAAATGATCTTGACAGGTGACTTACAGTTTGTAGACGACTCTTCACGTTGCACTGGATGAGAAAAAACAGGGTCTAAATGATGCATAAGAAAAAAGATAAAATTCAACTACTCTAACAAATGAAGTACAGTTTCACAAATATATTCTGAAGAATTTGAGCTAAAACTCTAAATAGTTTGTTATTTATAGCTACTTGAAGTTGGAACAGACATATTTAAAAAATTGAAATAAATAATCTGCCCGCTCTGCGGGCACATTCTCATCGCACGCTGCGCGCGCAGCTGTTGCTTCTCGCGCTTCGCGCTCGAATAATGTATTTATCTCACGCTACGCGCTCGATCTTTGTGCATGGAATTTTTAAAAGTAAATGTGAAAGCATCGACAACAGTAATTTGGTGATTGTGAATTCTCTTTTGTTGAAGCTCCTTCGGCTTTAACAAACACATTATCATCACGTATCCCGTTCTTCGCAGTCGAGTTTATCCCTGAAAATTTTTAATCATTCCCATAAATGTATATTATTATAATTCGTAACTTGCATTGGTATAAACATGTAATTTTTGGATTTTCCATTATTTTGTATGCTGTCAAAATTGGAATTTTTGTTTTATCAAGAAAATTCAAAAAGTTATTATGATAATCTTCTAAGGCATTTAGAAATCAAACTTTTTCTTCTCTTGCCATTTTTCCATATCGTCCGTTAATTGGCTTAAAAGGTTCATTTTCGTGTGTTTTTTGGAATGATGTAAATGCTATAACTCTAATCGTTTTTAATTTGTTGATAAAAGTCATTAGGATAAATTTTTCGACTTTTTAAATACTATGAATAACCGTACAGAAAATTCTTGAATTTTGAAAAAATGGTCTGAAAAATATTCAAAAGGCGCTAGCTTTTTCAATTGTTATCCAAAATGGCTGATTAATGAACCTGACCTTTAGTTTGGGACACGAAACAGGTGCACCAAAGGCCAATATAAAAGATTATTTTTTTCAAAAGTTACCGAGTTCACAGAAAGACATACAGACAGATATTGACAGGCACATTCGTAAAAACCTGTTTTTTTCGCTTCAGGGGGTCTCAAAACGTGGACATTTGATAAAAACTGGAGAAGTCAAATTTTAGACAAATCTTAATACCTTCTCTGATGAGAATGTAAAAAATGTTATGAAATACTGCAGCGGGCAGTGTTCAATATAGCAGGGCTCACCACGTTCAGCAGGTGCTGACTGACATAAGTATAATACTTACAGGAACTTCTTTTGCCATTTTTGTCTTTTTTTCCAGGAATCGTGCGAAGGATTGCGGTCGTGATAAATTACGCCTTGCCGTCGCTCACACCGGGGGGTCTGAACTTTTGTACTCGAATTTACGATACATTTTATTTCGAATTTTAATTTCATCTCTAATTTATAAAATGGATAATTTTTTCAAATTAAACCTTAATTTAAAATTTTAAAAAGGATGGAAAGTTTGGAAAATTTTGAATGAAAATTCTTAAAGAATAAAGAAAAGCGACAGCTACCAAAATCCCTTTTTTCATTTTTTTCCGTTCTCCTTTATTTTTTACAAACTTTAAATAAAGATTAAAAACTATTCATCTATGTTTTCTGAAAATCGATTTTTGCTGGTTTTATTAAAAAGTTTCAATACTTGTAATTGAAGGGGTAGTATGCTTTTCGCTCCGGAGTTTCACATGTAGGCACCGGCTGATGGGAGCGAACGTCCCCTTCCACTGCACGGACTACGAATCTATCCGCTTTTATTAGGCCCTCTCAAGCAATGTCAAACCCTACTTTTCCTCACCCTTCCTAGTTTAGTGATATCTGAAATTGTATTGGAAATAGATTTGTACGTTTTTCTTCCTAAACCACGTGTCAATACTATACAATACTATACAATGTCAAAGTAATTCAAATAGGAACTTTGATTATATAAATCTTTATTTTCACTTTAGTTACTAGTTTTTAAGGATTGTTAAAATTTTAATTTTTAATTATAAATTATACTTTTACTTTTTGAGTCCGCCATAATTACGCGAGTCTATTTCAGCAAAGTTCAATCTCGAAAGTTCTGTGGACTGATACATTTTAATTTGTTTTAAAACAAACCAATGCCTGCGTTTCGATTAATTTCAATGTCCATTAAAAAAGCCGTGCAGTGTGAAAAATTGAGTGAAAGTTTTGGGTAAGTAGAACTAATGAGAAATAGATTAATGCACTACAGTGTATCTTTAAAGAAATGGGCCGCGAAGAGAAGGGCTGACCATTGGTGGACTTACCGACGTAGCCCGTGCAATGGAAGGGGAAGTTCACTCACCTCAGCCGGTGGCTGCCTGTGAAGCTCGTGAACGAAAAGTCAATCTCCCAATTGAAGAGTGTAAACTCTACTTCGAGTTGTAGAATTTGAGAACTGTCCATTAAAATTGTTTTGTTCTTATTATTTCATTTCAGAAATACTGTTAAATGCCAAATTTTTAACAAAAAAAAGTTATATTTTTTATTATTAAAAACTTGAAACACGAAATAATATTTATTCAAGTCTTAAGCATTTCGAGCATTATATTAACTTTATTTTCTTATTATTTTTCACTACTCATTACTCACTAAATGGCAATAGAAAACATAGTCATAGTGAACTATATGAATATTAATAAATAAAACGTTTATATTTATTTTCATATTACCTTTTATTTTTGGTAAAGATAATTTCTTTCAGCCCTGGCGGGAGCTATAATGACTGTGAAGGACTACGAACCAGTTGATCGACTAGATTGATTAGGGCCTGTTTGACCTGGTCTCTAGACTAAGACTTGTCTTTGCAGACAAAGATTAACTTTTGGTCAACATTGTAATAGGGTAAACCAAAAATGCATAGCAAATATGTTTTTATGATAGAGATCAAATGGGTTTAACTCCCCTAAAACACCCCTCGGATCCTTAAAAACTTTCTTTAAAACAAAAAATGTAAATTCTTCATAAAATCGACCTATTTAGCACTTAATTTTCGTTTTTCTTTACTAAACACTATTTCTATTAGGGGCCGTTCAAAAAATACGTAATGCCTTCAGGGGGGAAGGGGGTTACCTCGAGCGTTATTCTAATGTTAAAATTACATACATTTACTGTCGAAAAAACATTACATAAGTGGGGAGGGGTCAACATTAAAAAAATCTTTACGTATTTTTTTAACCATCTCTGAGTCAAGTGGAATATTTATCGATATTGGTATATTATCTTCAATTATTTAAATAAATTACCATGGTTTATTTGGAGTGGGGTGGTATGTACACTGGGGAATTTGGAGTGGAAGGTTGGTCTGTACTATAACCTAGAAATACACATAAATCACTACTGCGCATGACACAAATGTCAGCGTTTATACATCATTGACTGTAGTCATTACTTTGGGAAATTTAGAGAGGGTTCCTTGGGAAAATTTTGATGCTGTTGACTGAGGAAATTATAAATAGGAAGCTAGACTGATAATATTAAAAAGAGGATATCATGGCTAATCTGAATTTTTCAAATGCAAGAAATTGATACGATACAAATTAAATTATTTCTAAAAATAGTAATTGAAACTGATATTATACCAATATTGTATAAAAATAAATTTTAATAATGTTTTTGATATATCTAAATTACTTAAGCGAAATAATGCTGCTTGAAATTATTTTGGGTTTGGGGATTCGATATTATTTGGAATATAAGAGGAATATATGATTTAACATAAACGAACAACTAACTTTGCCAAATAAGAAATAGGTAAAATTGACAATGGGAGAATGTGACGCGGTTTACGGAGAAGTTTCAAGTCACGTGCAGTCCTTAATATAACATATCTAATCGATATTGTCGATTTCGATTGTCACAATACTCGATTTCATTGCTATATGCGTGTGACACGAGGCGTCAGTGGCTTAGGCAGCATTGGCAAATATTGAGAAAATTGTCACGATTGCTCGTTCTTTGTTAGCTACACGCGTGCGACAGAGGCACCCGTGAGTCACTGTGAATCACTGTGAGTTAGAAAGTAATGGAACGTTACATGTCTTCTTAACATAATGATCCCAATGAAGCTGCCTTGATCTGTGCTTGCTTGGATTTGAGTGATGTTCATTGGCTACGGTGCGTGTCTGTATTTGATTTTTAAAAACGTACGCGAACTAGAGCCAATGAGCGCAGCACAGTTCAAGCATGCGCAAGTATTTTTAGATCACTGTTGGGAATAATAATCGAAATTCAAAGTCGATAATACGAATTAACGCTTCTCCTTTACCACCACCTTGCCACTCGTACCGCCGCAATACAGGGCCTCTGCTTGTTATTTATGATGGAATTCTTATTTTAATTAAGCCTCTATACTTGTTATTTATTGTCGTATTTTTATTTCAATTTCGGAAAGGTCATTTTAAAGCCTTCAAAACATTTAAACGAGCTATCTGGACCATTAAATATATCTACCTGAGTGCCTGCGGAGAATTACTCATAGCTTCTCAGAGCCTTGAGAATCTTTAGCATATACTCTGAGATTTCTGTCGGTAGGTTTAGTATATATTTAATCACAAGTTAATGTTTAAGCTATTATTTGTTATTAATATAAACATTAAAATTAAGTCATTTTTCTATGAAGCATGGAATTTGTTCTAAGTTTTGTTATTAAAGTCCATTGCTGGTGTAAAATACGATAACAACTTTTTGAAATTTTGAGGTTAGGAATTAATTTGAGAATACAAGAGCGAATTTCTGGTCGCAGAATTGAATAATTTTTGCCAATTTAATGTAAATCATACGCATACCTAAAAAAATCTATAAAATACTACTTTTTGCTATGAAAAGTTACGAAAATGTACTATAAAAACTTTACGAAAGTTGAGCTTTTAATCATTTTTCTCAATACGAAAAAATGTTCCGTGTTTAAAATAAATTGAAAATTAGTAAAATTTTTCATACAAATTTCATTCAAATTTATAAAATTTAAAAAAAAAACAGAAACTATTTCAATGACAATTAAAATAAAAAATAGCTTTTTATGTTTTCATCCTATTTCTTTTTGATAAATTTTTTAACTGCGAGCAGTTGGCTCTTGAATTACAAAATGTAATATCAACCTAAAAATCTCAATAAGTTGCTACCGCATTTTAAATCAACAATGAAATTTTATTTAAAAATCCATGCATCACAGGAATAATACTTAATGTTAATGTTTATATTAAATGCAAATAATAACTAAAACATTAACTTATAACTAAAAATACACCAATGTTACACTAACTTTACTCAATATCAGAAAAGTACCATTAAACTCCTTGCACTTCACCTTCACCACAAAACAGCTGCATAAAATATATAGGCTTCCAATGTTTTATGTGCTTTAAAACAATATATGGTTTAAGAAATGTGGGATTGAATGAATTATGTTTAGGTTCATGGATGTATCGGGTCTTCATTTCTGCCAACAATTTTGCTAAATACACAATTTTTAATTCATAAAAACACTATTTTGAAAACCTCCAACAACAGATACATACTATAGGAATGTACGGGTACTTTCATTATCACCCAATGGTTGGCGAGAAATTAGTTTTTGACCAACTAAAAAGGAGCTTACAACAAAATAGTAGAATTCTCAATCAAAAAGATGAATTTTCAGGGGAAAAGTTTTATATTTCTAACAAAAAACACAAATTTAAAAAAAAAATTTGTTCCTAATCACAAAGATGAATTTTCAAACAAGAAGACTAACTTCCTACCAAAATAACGAATTTTCATCGAAATATAGTATGTGCATTTTGACACAAATGGTTGAATATTCAACTACAAAAGATCAATTTTTAACTTCAAATATCAGTTTTCTACCAAAAATGGTATAATCCAATTTTAGCTTACATAAATTAATTTTCAACAAAATACATAAATTTTCAAACAAATAATTCCATTTTTAACTAAAACAGATCAAGGATCAATAAAAAATATCCAATTTTAAACAAAAATAGAATAATGCAGTTTTTAGTTTTGAAAAGTTGATATTCATTAAAAAAAATGAAATTTTCTACAGATTATTTCAAATTTTAACTAAAACAGATGAAATTGAACCCAAATAGTAGAAGTTTTAACAAAAAAGATGCATTTTCAATCACGAAGATTAATTTTCTATTAAAAAAATTTTTTAAAATAAATAACAGAATTTTGTAGAAATTGTTGATGTAAACTGTTGGCTTGAGGGTCAGGTGAATCGAAACTTTGTTGTTGAAAAGTTGTTTCAAATTTTTCGGCACACAATGGTGGCTTTCATTAGAGAGTTTTATTCAATCTGCGAAAAGTACACAATATCTTGTAGGTACGCAATTTTACAATTGGAAGCATTATTTTTTGATTAATATCTTAGTTGTGAACTAATAAAAATTGAAACTGAATTATTTTTAAATTTAAATTTTGTTTAATTTTATTAAGAAGTATTGATAAATCTTGCAGTAATCTTAAAACATTATTTTATTTTAACGAAGTACAATGGATGAGAAAAAAATACCAATATAGTCGAAAAAGTTTTGTCATGAATGTTTTATTTAATGAAACTATTTTCAATCGCAAAAGTTGTTTACGAATTATTTTCTTAGTGACGTATATGTAATTATATTAATTTTTTAAATTATTTTATTTGTTATTTATTATTTTTTAAATAATCTGTCATTTAAAATCAAGCAGGGTCTGTATATTATTTAGCAGAATCGTTAGCGATAAATTTTTTTTTATATTAAATTATGCACGTCCTTTTTTCCCATATAAGACAACAAAAAATCAAATATGGACATCTAAGTTAAAAATAATAAAAAACAGATTCATTTTTTACCCATAAAATTAATTCTCTACAATAAACTATTAGCTTTCAACCGACAATGACACAATTAAAGTTTTCCTTAAAGACATTCATTTTTAACGAACAAAAAAAATCAAGAAAATAGTTGAAACCTCAATAAATAAGATAATATTTTAACAAAGAAAATTAATTTTCTACCAAAAAGACGAATTTTCAACTAAAAAAATTAATTTTCAATTATAAAAATAATTTTTCATCCTAAAACTGTACATTTAAATTTTTAATAAAATAAATGAATCCTCAATCAACAAGATCAAATTTCAAACAAACAGTGCAGTTTCGAACTAAAAAAGATAAATTTTGAATTAAAAATATAAATATATAGAACCAGAAATAGGATTTTTCCTTTTTAGTTAAAAGAATTGATATTTAACAACAAACAATTAAATTTTCAACAAATCAGTTGAAATTGATCAAAATAGATGAATTTGATAATACCTGGTTGAACTTTCAAACAAACGGATAAATTTTCAACCAAAAACATTAATTTTATATAAAAGGACGACGTTTGAAACAAATAATTGAATTTTCAACACAAAAATATCAATTTTTAATTCGAAATTTTAATGTTTCACCGAAAGTGGGATTGTTAAAGTTTCAGTTTACGAATTTAATTTTTAAAAACAAAGAAATGTGCAACTCAATGGTTTTGTTCCTAATCACAAAGATAAATTTCAAACCAAGAAGACTAATTTCCTAATAAAAACCTAAATTTTTATCGAAATATGTGCTTTATCAAACAAATGGTTGAATTTTCAACCAAAATAGTAGAATCAAAAATTACGAATTTTCTACAAAATGTAGAAAGTTTCAAACAAACATATGATTTTTATCTAAAAAATATCATTTTTCAACCAAAAGTAATATAAGTAGATTTTATCACCCAAGTGATAAGCCTGCTAACCACTCCGCTAAATAGACAAGTTGAAACTCTGTGAAAAAGCCATCCTCATAAGCTGCAGTTCAGAAAAGTTATAGAACCAAATTTTAAGCTCTCTTTTTCTAATTATTTATTATTATGCGACGTTGTGTGAACGTAAAATAAACGAAATGTTGACAGGAATATCAATACAATAATTTTTTAATAAATAATTTAAATCGATTACAATTTTTCTTCGCGTAATATTTCATTTTTTTCCGTTGTAGACTGCTTCACAACTTTTTGCAATGACAGGAAATGTAATTTTTCATAAACATTAAAAAATTTTAATGATAGAACTTAACAAATTTCATCGTGAACTTTGACAAGTTTTCAATAAATTTTTTTTTATCTTTCGTGTAAGAGTTGTTTATTAGGTGCTACAACTGAGACTTGGCGAAACAAAGTGCCGATTCTGGGTCAAGCATCGATGGAGAATCGGCAAATATAAATAGCCAAAATAGTCTGCCAGCACTGGCTCAACATTGGGCCGATTTATATAAAACATGGTTTGCCGTGGTAAAAGTGACACTTGGCCCAGTAATGTGCCGTCACTGGGCCAGACTTTGGCTGATCTTCGTGAAACATGGTTCCCCGTACTAAAAGTGAGACTTGGCGCAATAAAGTGCCGATACTGGGCCAAACATCGGTGGAGGATCGGCAAATATAAATAGCCAATATAGGCTGCCAGCACTGGCTCAACACTGGGCCGATTAAAATGCCGATATTGGCAAAATAACTGTAGACGACCTTTGGCTGCCAAAATTGGACCAACACTGGGCCTTGTATTCAGCTACGGCAATTCGCACTTGGGGGATGGTTCAGTTTTTATTATAAAAATAATTTTCAATTTAAAGAAGTGGAATTAAAAGAAAATATCTGAGTTCTCTACCAAAATATATTGTAATTAAAAATATCAATAAATTTTTCACCAAAAATGGAAAGTTAAATTTTCACTTCAATAAATTAATTTTGAAAAAATAAGAATTGTCCGAAAAATGATTAAATCCTCAATCAGAAAGATGAATTTTCAAATAAGAAGATTAATTTTCTATTAAAAAAGACGAATTTCTAAAAAAATCCATAAATTTTTAAACAATTATTTAGATTTTTAGCGAAAAAAGATCACACCTTAATTAAAAAATTTAATTTTCTACCAAAAATGTCATAGTTAAATTTTCTGTTGAAAACATTAATTTTCAACAAAAAAAAAACAGTGTTATGAAAATTATTTCAAAGGAGATCGAATCCATTTCACATTAGGTAGGTTCTGCACTTCGAGTCGCTTGAATCGATCAGGAAGGGAATTATGTAGTTTTTAGATTAAATTTTAAGAGAACTTTTTTGTCGTTGTAAAATAAATTCGATATTCAAAAGTTTAATTTTCAACCAATAAGATTAATGTTTTACAAAAAAGACGAATTTTCAACCAATTACTTGATTTTTAAACTAAAAGGGAACAGTTTTCTGAAATGTTTTTCAGTCTTGAATGAAAATTGATGTAAAGACTTGGAAACACCAAATCAAACCATTTTTCAACCGACAATGCAATTATGAATTTTAGAAAAAATATTTCTAGTCATATGTTCGTCGTTGTTTCCGAAACACTTTGAACGGTTTCATAATCGTTAATAATGTAGTTTTTACGCTGAAAAAAGCTTCGTCAATTTTATGAAGCTTTCTCTTTTTACTCATCCTCAATAATTGTTTGGAGTCTTACTTTTTTTAAACTTTAATAACGTATAAACTATTTTTAATTATGACACACAAAAAAAGTGACACGTATTGACCCCAAAATTGGAATGATTATTGTTTCGATTACAGATTGTTTTAAACTAATATACTCTGAAAAAGGCACGCAGTGATGCCGAAATATTTTTTCTACAATTCATTATTGACTGAAAATTGTTTCTTGGTTAAAAACTCGTCTCTTTGTATAGAAACTTGAGTTTCTTACTGAACATAAACACAATAAAAATGTATCCCTTTTGGTAGAAAATTCAACTATTTCTTGAAAACTTGCCTTTTTGGGTTGAAAAATCACCAATTTTGTAGATATTTTTCTTTTTTCTTTGTTCTTTCTAGAGCCTTGCGCTCGATAATATATGCATCTCGCGCTTCACGCTCGGTCGTTGAATATGGCCCAAAATTGTGCACAGACTTTTTAAAATTAAAGGTTAAAATGTCTACAACTGTAATTTGGAAGTTGTGAATTATCTTTTGTTTAAGCTCCTTTGTTGAGTACTCAATTATTTTTTTTAAATTGGACTTTTTTGTTTGCATTCGACTACTTGGTTAAATTTTAAACTAATTAAGTGAAAATGGATATTTTTTTGCTAATGATTTAACATTTTAGTTGAAAATGTAATTCTTTTGTTCAAAATTCTTTCTTTGGTTGAAAATTAATCTTTTTTGTTGAATATTTCTTTAATTGTTTTAAGGTTAAACGACCTTTTGAAATTTTTTTTTTGGTTGAAGATTCATTATTTTAGTTAAAAATTATCTATGGTTATTAATTCAAAAATTTTCTAGAAATACAGTTGTTTGTTCTATTCAGCTGTTCTTGTTTAAAAATAATAATATTTTTTAGTTATTGGTTGAAAATTTATCTACTTATTTAAAAGTATAACTATTCTGTTAAAATGTTAAGTGTTTGGATAAAAATGTAACTATTTGGTTTAAAATTCGTTAATCTTTTAAACTGAAAATAAAACTTTTTCATTTTCAGTGTAAACGATTTTGTTAAAAATTTTGCTTTTTAATGAAACATTTGCATTTACAACCGAATAGTTGAACTTTTAACCAAATACTTAAATTTCCAACCTACAAATATAAATTTCAAACTGAATGTGCCAAATTTCCAATCAAAAAAGATTAATCTTTAATAAAAAAAGAGTTGCATTAAAAAAAAAGAATTCGCAATAAAAACATAAAGATTAATTTTCCGTAAGAGATTTGAATTTAAATCAAAAGTAGAAAAGTTACTTTTTCGCACAAAACATTAATTTATTTCCGAAAAAAATATTACATTTTTTAACCAAACAGATGAGTTTACCACTAAAACTATGAATTTTTTATCTAGAAAAACGAATTTTCAACAAATAAAGAATTGTCAGTTAGGAAATAAAAAAATGTGCTCCAATTCTTCAACTTCTAAGTCAAAAGAATATTTTTCTGTAAAACAGTTATAACACCTTTCCCCTCCATCTATCTCCATAAACCACATTTTTCACAACACCTCCACCCCACATGATAAGTTTTTAAGAATTTATTGGTTTAAAATGTTATTTTTAATAAATAATTCCATTAATTTCAATGTAATTTGAAATATAATAATTATTAGTTCAATCTTAAAGAAATATCTTAAAGGTGGACTTGAGCAAGATTTTCAGGGGAGACCCAGTGGGCACAACAGTTAGCTACGTCTTTACGACATCGTTACGACTTCTTCACGACAACTTTACGACATCCTATGCCCATGTCGTTAAGGTGTCTTTACGATATCGTAAATAGGTCGTATGATCTGACAATGTCTTTAAGATATCGCAAAGACAGCGAAACTACATTGAAATTCGATATCGTAAAGATGTCGTAAAGATTTCGTAACGATGTCGTAAAGACTTTGCCAAATTTTGTGCCCACTGGGGGTTTACCAAGTGGAAACAAGCTTATTGCGTGTGTTTTTCTTCATATAAGAAAATTGATTATTATAATGCGCGTGAAAAATTTTTGCTAAATTGATTCATCAACGTGAGTTACAAAATTGTAATAAATGCTATTCATCAATATTAGGTGTAAATTAATTTTTAATAAAAAAAGCTCATTTTGAATAAAATAGTTCGATTTAATTTTCTACCAAAAAATATAAAATTTGATAAAATCCTATTATAAAAGATTAATTACAGTTTCAGGTATAGAATTCATCCCTTGGCGCCTTCTATTATTTTATACTAATATTTTGTAACATTAATTAAATATTTATAACAAAGAAAAGATAGGCTTGTGGTTTATTCCTTTTCATAAAAAGATGAATAGGCGCGCGTCGTGGCGCGCGCAAGACACACGTCTTGCGTATACACGTCTCAGAGTGAAGCGTCCCGGCTCCACAGATAGAAGAACAAAAAATGGGCCTGAGGCCTGTCGCTCTCCAACGTTAGAAAATCGAAATACCCTAACTTCAGACATTGCCGTGGAAGTCAAGAAAAGCGAGCCACAACATAAAAAAAAACAAAATCTTAAATTCCGATTGACGCCACACTAGGGAACAGGTCAGAGGATTCAAAATGACAGTTTTTTTTCAGTAACATTGTTCTTTATTAACGTTTTTTTACTTACGCATCTTTTACAATACCAAGTGGTGTCATTTGACAAAGGATTATTATTATTTAAAAAAATATAATTATTTTGGTAACAATTATTTGTTCTTCTGCTGCAGCATAAGAGATACTATTCGGAAAATTTACAAAAATATGATTAGTATTAAAAATAATTGTAAACGCTTAAACGAGTACTTTTTTACTATATAATTGCGATTTAACACTTTATGAAATGAAAACTCTTGACACTTGATATCAAACCCTAATCTCTTAACAAAAACATCAATAAAATGAATGAAATAACAAATTTGACTGCTTTCACAATTTACTATAAAGATTACCTAACATTATTCTCTGCATGGAAATATTGTTGTACTGTTATAATGTAGTTTTTATTTCAAAATTCAAAATGTATTGCTTTAAACCATATTATTCCATAAAAAATTTCCAAATGAAAAGCAATGTGAACAATCTCACAAAATTAAGTAAACAGAAACTGAAAAATTATTTCAAACGTAAACTTCGATCAAGAGAAAACTTCTGCATAAAAAAATCGTTGTCCCATATATCCTAGAGTTGAATCTAGTTTCTATGACATTAATATTTAGCTGGAGTGACAACGTTAAAAGAAATATTCAAACATATTTTCTTATCCAAACAAATCACAAACTTATAGAGAAAATGTTATTTAAACAATATGTCAAAGTACTTTTGGGTTCTAACTTTTTGATAAAATTAATTTTTCTCATAGTCCATCAAAACTTACCAAGTTTTATTATTGCTACTTTTCTACGCAAAAAAAAGTTTGAACGAAAATAAATTTTGTAAATTTTAACTCAAATAAAAAGCGCAACTGGTTCCCCGAATATCACTCAAGGGAAATGTTCAACACAAAACCAAACACAATGTTTCCAAAAAAATTTTGGAACTAAGATTATTTATAGTAGAGGTATATTACTACACAAATGAAATTTCGTTTCATTGATAATAATATTTTATATAAATTTGTTATCCTTTTAGAGAAAGTTTTGAAATAAAAAATTAGAATATAAATTCCGAATTTGACAAAAAGACCTTTCCATATATCAAGGAAAAATTTGAATGCGAAACAATATTTTAAAATTGCTACAGAAAGGAAATTATTGCGAAAATAAAAAATATTAACTTTATGAATAATGAAAAATAATTTTTTTCGTGATAGATAGAAAATTTTACAAATTTCTCTATCTTATATTGTGAAACAAATAAATAAATCGATGATACATCTGTCTTACATAAAGAAAATTTCCCTAGATGAAAATAACTCTTAAAAATCTTACCCTACTGTTGCCTTCATGAAATTTGTTGTTGTTGCTTTTAATAAAAAAGTATAAATACAAAATATTAGGAACACTGTATCTAGTCGTCTAGGCTTTCTGTATGTAAACTTAAAACGTGATGAAAATTACCCAAAATTAAAATTGTTCTTAAAAATTTTACATTACTGTTGCCATTATCAACAAGTATTGTTGCTTTCAACAAAAAATGTACAACTTTGAAAAAAATATAAATCGGATATATTAGGAATATCCAGTCTAGTCGTGTAGGTTTTCTTGATAAAAACGTGGAAAAAATTTACATAAATGAAAATTATTTAGAAAAAATTTTAATTGCTTTTTCCGTTATAAAAAATTATTTTTAATTCTGATAAAAAATGTACAACTTTGAAAAGTATGAGTACAAAAATTAGGAATATCATATCTGTCGAGTAGATTTTCTGGATGAAAACGTGAAGAAAATATCCATAAATGAAAATTATTATTCATTGAAACTTTACATTCCCTTTGCCGTTAATATAAATTGTTACTGCTTTCAATAAAAAATGTACGACTTTCAAAAAATGTAAATAAAAAATATTAGGACTATCGTATCGAGTTGCCTAGGTTTCTTGGACGAATATCAAATATCTCGCAAACCTGTTTAATGGGGAGGAAACGGAAAAGAAACTATCCAAACTGTAAAGGCTATTTATCATCACTTATTTATCTATGTATGAATGATATAAATATAATACGAAAAGCGTTACAAATTTGGATAATGTTCGATCCATTCAATTATTAATGTTATAGAAACTAGATTAAACTTAAGGATCGATGAAGACAAAAAAATTTATTTGCAGAAGTTTTCTCTTGATGATAGTTTATGTTAGAAATAATTTGTCAGTTTCTGTGTGTTCAATTTTGTGAGATTGTTCACATTGTTTTTCATTTGGAATTTTTTTGGGGAATAATATGGGTTGAAGCAAAAACATTTTAAACCTTGAAAGGATAACTAAGTTAAAACAGTACAACACTATTTCCATGTAGAAAATAATGTTAGGTAATATTTGTAGTAAATTGTGAAAGCAGTAAAAATTGTTATTTCAATCATTTTATTGATGTGTTTGCTTAAGATAGCAGGGTTTGATATCAAGTGTCAAGAGTTTCCGTTTCATAAAGCGTTAAATCGCAATTATATAGTAAAGTACTCGTTTAAGTGTTTACAATTATGTTTAATACTACTCATATGTTTGTACATTTTTCGAATAGTATCTCGTATGTTGCAGCTGAAGAAAGAATAATTGTTACCAAATTAATTACATTTTTTGAAATACTAATGACTTTTTTTCAAATGACACAACTTAAAATTGTAAAAAATGCACGAGTAAGGAAAAATTAATAAAAAACAATGTTACTGAAAACAAACACTGTTATTTTGAATTCTCTGAGCTGTTCCCTAGTGTGGCGTTAATCGGAATTTAAGATTTTGTTTTTTCATGTTGTAGCTCGTTTTTCTTGACCTCCACGTCAAAGCATTAAGTGAGGGTATTTCGATTTTTTAACGTTGGAGAGCGATAGGCCTCAGGCCCATTTCTTGTTCTTCTACCAGCGGAGCCGGGACTCATGGTCGAGACGCTCTACCTTGAGATGTGTATATTTACGCTGCACGTGACATGCCACTTCTACGCAAACCGTGTCACATTCCCCCATTGTCAATTTAACCTATTTCTTGTTTGGAAAAGTTATTTGTTCGTTTATTTTAAATCGTTTATTCCTCTTTTATTCCAAATAATATCGAATTTCCAAACCCAAAATAAGTGCAAGTAGCATTATTTCGCTTCAGTAATTTTGATATATCAAAAATATTTTTGAAATTTATTTTTATACATTATTGGTATAACATCAGTTTTAATGATTATTATTAGAAATAATTTAATTTTTATCATATCAGCTTCTTGCAATTGAAAAATTTAGATTACACATGATACCCTCTGTTTATTACTATAAGTCCAGCTTCCTATCTAATTTCCTTACCCAAAAACATGAAAATTTTCCCAAGGTGCCCTCTCTAAATTTCCCAAAGAACTAACCACAGTAAATGATGTATGAAAGCTGATATCTCTGTCATGTGCAGTAGTGATTTATGTGTCTTTTTAATATCGCCGCAAAAAATCAAGACCCCCCACTTTAGAAGGCAATAACTCCGCAGTAGAAATTTGTGGAGGTTCGAATAAGAACCACACGAATCCGTTAAGTTTTCTGAATAAAATGTTGTTACTGTAATTTGCGAAAAAAATTGCGTTCCGAGCTAATTAGCAAAATATAAGTAAAAATGCTGTCGCGAGGCCCATTGTTGAGACACGTTAACTTTCATATGGCCCCAGAGCTAAGAATATATTGGAACAAATTTGAAAAAATCCTTGAGTGTCGTACAACATGTTTAGAATCCAGTAGAGCACTGAGAAAACTATTCGCACAAATTACAATATATATCGTAATTCCTGCGCTATATATCGTAATTATCGCATTATAATAACGCAAAATCGTGATAGCGTACATTGCAAGTTTTTACATTATATAACGCATAATTGTGGAATCTATAACGTAAGAAATGGGGATTCCCATGCGTCAGTTACATTTTGCGCTTTTGCTAAATTGTATTAAGTAAGTTCTAATTCGTCTTCAATAATGTGATTTATTTTGGAGGAAATATATCAGTAAGTTGATATTTTTTTGTGTTTTCTGTCGTAGATTCTACATGTTTTACTGAAATATGCTCACTGCAGCGCGACACAGTCGACGAGTTCAGAATTATTTTCCTAACCTCAATGAAACTTTCGCCGAAATATGTTTAATCATTAACAGTTGCAGGTCTTAGCTGCAGCAAATTTTTAATTTTCTCTGTGATTGTTTTGAATCTAGAGTTCCGATTTATAGCTCGAACTGACTCATACCCAGCCTTTTTCCCATTGCTGATAAGGATGCCGTAGCAGACGACAGCAAGAAAATTTAACTTCATTCTTGTCTGCGATATTAGTGCATTCAAATATCGTACAAAGCTCCGGGACCTGATTGTACGTTATCATATTGCGCTATCTTGCAATATAGAGGTTTTGCGATATCATTGTGCGATATCTTTTTCTCCGTGAGATCTTAAAATTTAAAAATATTTAAAAATATCAGTTTTGAAAGGATTTTTGTTGAATGTTTTTATTTAGGGATTGAATTGAGCTATTGCGCTGTTTAATGGCCCTTCTCTCCTAATATAAAATTTTGAGATTATAATAAAGTATCAAGCTTGCACACGAATTATCTTGGATTTTGTTAATTTAATATAGTACACTTATTTCGGCATTGTAATATAATTTTGTAATTATCAGGCTGTTAATTCGCTATTGAAATGCGTGAAAGATTTGTTTATATGAGCAACTCCATGTGCGTATTTTTTTTAATTAATCATAATAAGATAATGTTGCACCATATGTAGTGTAATACAAATATTTTTCCATTCAGCCAAAAAGAAAGTGTTGACTTTCTTGGAAACTGAAAATAGAGGACTTCACAATTTTAGCCCTATCCCCTTGTTTTACCATTTTTTAAATATTTCCTCTTCGTGTCGCCATTTTTAAGAAATTTGTACTCGTTTCCTTATTGTTTCGCCTAAATGCGAACTGAATTAATACAGAAACCAGCACGAAAATATAATTATTTTTATTTTGTTTGTTTGAAAAGTCTACTATTAAACTTTTTCTTAACATTTATATCCTTTGTTTAAAAATGTTACTATTTAATTGAAAATTTAATAATATTTTTAAAAACTTAACCGCTTTGTTAATTTCTTTTTTCGTTGAAAACGAACTGATGTGGATAGAAAATTGGTCCTTTTGGAATCATGTGAAGAACTTAAGCTATTGTTAGTAATTTTCATGAAAATTTTAGTATTTGTTTTCGTAGGTGTTGAAAGAAAAACCCTAACATAATTTTTGAATAATTCCCAGAAATTACAGGATACTCAAAATTGACGAATTTGGTATTTTTTCTTTGAACTCTCATAACTTTTATGATCTTAATACTATCAAGGTGTATTTTTTTAAATATTCGTAATATGGTGCAGTTCTGAACAAAAATTTCTTGAAACAAAAAATGACAAAACCTTCTTGAATTTTTTAAAACGAAGGTTTAAACTAAATTTCTTGAAAAAATACACAATTAAAAAATGTATAGATAGCTTACATTGTCCTTTAAAGAATCCAATTTACAAATTCATTTTTGAAAAATCCAAGATGTTTTTGAAAGTTTTTGTTAAGAAAATATTTCTTGACAATTGTATCTTATTACAAATAATTTAGAAATATACACCTTTGCAGCAGTAAAGTCATTAAAGTTATAAGAGTTAAATTAAAATGCATATAAGCTCAATTTTCAAGAGAATAAATACTGCAATTTTCATTAAAATTTCTAACAATAGCTTACATTTTATAGATGACTTGATATGGAATTGCTCATAAACAAATCTTTCACGCATTTCAGTAGCGAATTAACAGCCTAATAATTACAAAATTAAATTATAATACCGAAATAAGTGTTATAAATAAACCAAATACAAGATAATTCTTGTGCAAGCTTGATACTGTATTATAATATCCAAATTTTATATCAGGAGAGAAGGGCGCAGCCCGCCCCGCCTCAAAACTTTGAGACGACTCTGCTGAGCGAGCAGCAGCTGTTGGAAAATCTGGAAAAAACATCTGCCTGCTGCTGGGAAATATGACGGACTTTTTTTCTACACTTTTTTTCTGCACCTGTGCCACGCGCCTCGCCTCATTAAACTCCGAATTATTATGAGCGACTTTAATCGCGAAATTATAATTTTTATTCAGTTTTGTGGTCGAAATAGGAATCGGGGTACATTACTACAAATTTCAGGCCATTAAATAGCGCGATAGCTCCATTCGAACGTAATTGTTTTCGCAAATTACAGAAACAGCATTTTATTGAGAAAGCTTAACGGATTCATGTGGTTCTTATTTGAACCTCCACAAATTTCTTCTGCGGAGTTATTGCCTTCCAAAGTGGGGGGTCTTGATTTTTTGAGGCGATGTTAGGTTATGTTAACCCTTATTATTGTTATGTTAATGGCGCTATACTCCAAATTTCCCAAAATGTGAGCCAGTCATTGTTTTTAACAAGAAATAAATAAAAAACACATGAAACCAGGAAATATACGTTTTAATTAATTCACCTGTCTTTTTAACTTTAAATTTTTATAACAATTTTTTTAAAGTTAAATTAAAAAATTTTTAAAATGACTATTGAAAACTAATATAGCTTTGAAATTTAGTCAAATTTTCAAGATTAATTAGATTGGAAATTTTTTTTTTATTTAGGAGAATAGTTCCCCCTTTTAACAAAAAAGTTCTTAGACCACTCTACTGTCCAATGCCTGGATTTTATTGTTTATACAATTATAATTTTTTACATATGCCAAACATTTTTGTATATTATTCTCAATTTAAAGTTTTTTTTTAATATGGCAACAATTTAAAGACCATTTTTTGCTTTTTACAATAATGTATACTTTAAAGTGGTGCGTATTCCGTAAGTATGGTTCAACATGGTGACATAACTTCAATTTTGCACAAGCATTCACACCTTCGCTCACTTTATGTACTTGAACATAAAAAACTTTAGATTTTACTATAAAAATATTAATTTAATAAAGTACATATCACTAGAAAGACTTAAATTATGCCAATTTTTTTTCTCTTAATCATTGCAATAGAAAAAAATGTAAGAAGTACTCTGCGTTAATCTTAGAAATAAGTAAATAACTACTGAACAATTATTATATATGAAATTGCGAAACAATTCTATTGATTCTGTTTAAAGTGCAAAAGTTCGATCCTTTAATGAGCTTTAAAAGAACTTGAAATTGGCATAATTATATGAAATCGCCGCCTGGACAAATTTCTAGAGTATTCTAGCTTAATCCTTTATTGTCAAAAACGTCTCGTCAGTTGCTCCACATTGGCCGTTTTGTTATTGCTTTATAAGTGAACACACTTGTGAGGTCATAGACACTTCAGTTTTCTAAACGTGCACTGAAATGAAAAAAACTGAGAATTGTTGGCTCAGTTATTTTATCCCCTGAGTGCACTGCATGCATTTTAATGGAAGGTAGATTTACCGCTTTTCCTGTCAGCCAAGAGTGATCCGCTATGATATAAAGCATTGCTTTTATTATTATTATTATTATTATTATATTTTCACGGCACAATGAAATATTTCAAACTCGTAAAGAATTTAAATAACCGATTTTTATTTAGATACCCTTTCTTCTTCTATAAATCACGACAAAAAGTACTAATAAACTTAAAATAAATAAAAATTCATACATAAATAATTCAATATTAAACTGTTAGAAAAAAGTCGCTGAAACACACCGATAAGTGAATGTTTTTCGCTCTGCAACTGAAGCGTGTTATTCCACACCTCTATAGGTGCAAAGTTCGGTGTCGAACGTGAAAGCGTACCTTTTTCATTTCAGCCAGTGCGACTATTGACAGTTCTTGCATCGTTTTGGTGTTACATGTTGCATCGGCCAACCTCCTTTAGAGCCGAAAATGCATGAGCAAGAACCGGAGCCCCCCGACTTCACTATTCGTTTTCGGTGGCGTGGCTATTTGGAGGAGTTTTTACGTAAACTGAAGTTTACAGGGTGTGAAGAGAATAAAAGTTCATGCAATTTTGCTATGTTATATCAATAATTAAAGAAAATTTTTTACTGGAAGAAATTAATGTCGGGAGATTATTTTAAAACATTTCAAAACATAAAAAAAATATAAAAAATTATCAAAGAATTATTTTCCTAATATTCATGTAAACATTTTAAATGATTTTTTATTTTGAAAAATGAACTTTAAAAGAAAATTAAAGAAAACTTTTAAACACATTAAATGATTTCATAAATTTTCGAAAAAGAGTGTTGAAGGTTTTAAAAGCAAAATGTTTCAATTCACTATGATTAAAAAGTTAAAAAAAATGTAAATAATCGAATAAATTCAAGAAATATTTAGTAGAATTAATGAAATTTAAAAATAATTTAAACTTTAGAAGAGTTTCAGAACGTAGGATAAACTTATTTAAAAAACAGAACAATCTAAAAATTCTTGTAGAAGAAAAAAAAGATGCCTCTGGAAATTGTGTTCAATTTTCAGTCTTTAAATATAAAATTCTAATGATTTTTAAAAAATTACTTTCAGCATATTTCTTCTCAGGCTGAATCCCCGCTTTTAGTCGCAAGAGATCCAATTATTTTCAATAAAAAGAAGTGATGAAATCAAATTTTTAAAATTCAAAAAGAAGATACATCCATGTATGCTTAAAGATATAATTTCTTTACTTGGAATAAGTTCTATGCAATTTAATAAAAATATATTTTAAGTACATATAAAATTAGTTAGATTATTTCTAAAAAATGGAAACATTTAAGAATTGTAGTATTAAAATGCACAAAAATTTAAGATTTTTGTATTTAATTTCGATTTGATATAATAGATATATATGTAAAATAAATAAATTATAATAAAAGTCGATAAACGAAGGACCTTTATACTTTTTGTTTGCGAAAAAGAGATTCCTCAATTCTCAAGTGTGAATAGTAAGGGAACTGACGTCAATTAAACATTCATAAATTATGAAAGATTTTCATTTTGCCCTTAAGTACAATAGACTTATCATTTGATAAAAATGTTGTGAAAATTTTTCTTTGAAGATGGTGTGCAAAGGAGTTTTATTAAAAAATGTGTGGGACTTTCTAACAGACAACTATATGAATTTCTGACCTTCCTTATTTTTATTTTTTAAGTGCATATTAATCTGCTTTATGTTTAGGGCAAAATTATGTGCTGAAAAACCATAAAAGAAATATATATTTCTGAAACTTGAAAGGCGATTTTACATAGTGTTTTACTAATTAATGGATATATTTTTATAATTTTCTTCTAGAATCTATTCCCTAAACAACATATTAAAACAAAATTTAGGAATATTTATAAATTTAGAATTATTTTTTATTTTTAAAATAAATGCATACATAGTATAGTCTTTATATGAAATTTCACAACGGTTTTTTGTACCATGTTTGACCCTAGAGCAGAATCAAGGAAAATATTCTAAACGTATGTTTCTTAGTTATTCAGATAATATAGAAAAAGGTACTTTTAGAATGGTTTTCTCCTTTTAAAATCACGAGATATTTCTTCATAAAATAAAATTTGTTAAATTCATTTTACAATTATTCACAATTACAATTATTTCACAATAAAATCTAATTGTAAACGCTAAATTTTGTAATATTGAGATAAGTATCTTAACACATTAAAGGTTTCGTAAAGTTTTCATATATTAAGAATTTTTAAAGTTGAAAATTTAACGATTTTGTTAAACCTTTCTAAAAATTATTTTTGCAGTTGAAAATGCATCCTTTTCTGATACAAAATGATTCTTATTGTTTGAAAATTTATTTTTTGGTTCATCATTTAAAATTTTTGTTGAAAATTCGCTTTTTTTTTAGTTAAAAAAATATTTTCTTATAATAAAAATTTAACTGTATCATTTTTAGTTCAAAATTTTTTCATTTGAAAATTTAACAATTTTGTTGAAAATAGGTTCTATTTTTGTTTGAAAATTGACCTTTCTCGGTTATAAATTAATGTTTTTTGGAAGAAAATTATTCTTCCTGTTAAAAATTCATCTAGTTTAATTAAAAATTAATTTCTTTTGTTGAAAAGGAATTTTTTGATCAAACTTCTTTTCTTTTGGTATAAAATGGTTGACAGTGAAACCATACAAAATTCTTAACAAATTGTTAGAAGCTTCAGTTATTTTTTAATCGCTTCAAAACTTCTAAATATGCCCTAAACTTACTCAAATTGGAAAGCACATTTTTCTAACCAATCTAAACTTTAAACAAAATTGTGCAACAAAATTGCGCGAGAAGGCTAGATAAGAATTAATTTCTTGTTTTATTTTTCTAAAATTATATATAACATGGTAAAATTGCAAAAATTTTCTAGACACTCTTTTACACCCCTTTTAAAATGTTTGCAAAATAATAAAAAAAATTGTGTTCTTTTTTCAATTTTCTTTCAGAATTCATTCCATTCAATTGTTGGTAAAAAATGTTTTTTTTTTTTTTAAATTGAAAATCCAGCTATATGTTAAAAAATTTAGCTATTCTGTTGTAAATTCGATTTTTTTAATTCAAAATATTTTTCAGTTGAAAATTCATTTTTTACATCGAAAATTAAACTATTTAGCAGAAAATTAAATTTTTCATCTGAAAATGTAACTATTCTATTTTTGGTTAAATACTTGTTTTCTAGTTTTAATATTAATTTTTAAAGTTAAAAATCTAACAATTTTGTCAACGTTTTTTTAAATAATTTTTTTCGTTTAAAAATTGATTTTTTGGGTGATAATTCAACTATTTTGTTGAAAATTCGATTTTTTTAGTTGAACAAATATTTTCTGATACTGAAAATTGACCATTCTCAGTTAAAAATTAATCTTTTTTGGTAGAAATGTATTCTTCTTGTTTAAAAATTCATCTATTTTAATTAAAAATTCATTTATTTGATTGAAAATTCATGTATTTTATTGAAATTTTGTCTTTTTGGGAAGAAGTCATTTTGTACGTAAATTAATTTCTTTGGTTGAAAATTGGACTATTTTGTTGTAGATTTGATTGTTTTTTTTTCATTCAAAATTAATTTATTTTTTTGAAAATTCCATTTTTTATCAGAAAATCTAACTAGTCCATTTTTGGTTTAATGCTTATTGTGTAAGTTTAAAATTCGTTTCTAAAGATAAAAATAGAACAATTTTGTTGACATTTTTTTTGAACAATTATCTTTTTAATTATAAATTTATCCTCTAACTTCTTTAGCTCGCACAAGCCTACACAATTTAACTGCGCTTGCGCGCGAAAAGAAGCTTACCGGTGTTAGTTTTAGCACCGTATAGTGTAGATTGTTTGTTGATACCACTCTAACCTCAAAATATCAAATTTGACAAGATTTTTTCGCCTTTTGTGGTATTAGATACTGTTCGATATTTGTGTGAGAGGTGACTTTTATCGAATGAGACTTTTCTCACTCACTTCGCTCGTGCGAAATACCTCTCATTGGCTAAATAATCACCTCTCACACACGTATCGAAATGTACTATTCTCGCTCCGGCTTAGTGTTTGATTTCACACTTTCCAGTGAAACTTTAACTTTAGATTAAGACTTTCACATATCCTCGATGTATTTTAGTAGAAGATGCTTTTTCGCACCAAAATATCGCACCGTATCATTACAACTTCGCACTTCGGTGTGACGTTGTACGAATTTTTTCTAACAGTGTACCTTGATTTATTCCATTAACCTTATAGAAAGCAATGAATGCTAACCAGGCGAATCTACGCCGGCCATGCTCCGGTTTACCCTTTGTAGTCAAAATCAATTCGTTAGAGATTTATTTTCATGGCCCTCATAGATAAAACTTATTCTCGAGAAAATGCCCCTTCGGTTATAATTCCACGTAGTGTTACTTGATGAGAAATTAATAGCCTTCTTCAGATTTCCGTAGGAAGAATTGAAGCAGAAAGTATCAAATAACGATTTAAAATATCTAGAAAAAAACAAAATCAAATATTTTCAAAATAATATTAAATTGAAAATCTTTTTTATCGAATCTTAAATTATTATATAAAAAACTTTTTCAAACAGTTATGAGGAGAAATTACGAAATAAAAATAGAGATCAGTTAAATTTAGATTGGCTCATAAAAAAAATATCAAACTTCCGGAAGGATTATTTTCTTTCTCAAATTTATGATTTTTCGCACTCATGGCTATTCACGAGGGGGAAAAATTGTATGGCAGTCTTGAATCATGCTTATTCCAATACAGTTTTTCTCAAGCCTGTCTATTCACGCATTACTAGACGGGCGCTACACTAGCGCTGTCTAGTTTATTCTAACGGTTTGATTCTAACGTTTCTACTTCTAGTCCCAGTCTTGGCACTATATAGGAGTTCGTGACGAATTTGATTAATTCAGATTTTACGTAGTTTAATATAGAATCACGGTTTGAACTTTAAAAAAATTACAAGAGTGAATTCAAAAAGTAATAATTTTTGAATAAGAGATTTATAAAATTACAATATATAATTGCATGAACGCTCAAGTAATAATTAAATACCAGGTGTATACATATGAAACCTGTATTGCCATTTAGCGGCCAGTAGGTACACTTGTAGGCACTGTCGGAACTTACCATTTGTGCTAATTGGCGTATTGTCATCTGTCAACAATATCCAATACCA
>NC_046662.1:93152048-93156439 GCF_010883055.1 Belonocnema kinseyi
GGCGCATACTTTGAATAAAATATTTGTTATCATTCTCTTGAAATAAATGTGTTTTTTTCTTGAAAAAATACCGGTTTCATATGTATACACCTGGTAGACACTATTACATATTTAAGGTGTTAGACAATAATTATAGAAGGCGATTGAAATTTTAATATTCGCACTGTATTCTTAAGAGCGATTTAAAAAAAATGTTTGAAAGCATTTTCTTTAAATTAAATTATATCGTCAAGTTATAATAAATTTATATTAAATATATACGGAAAAAATTTGTTCATTAAAATTTATCGAATTAGTTCGGTAAATGGAGTACATTACTGCATTTAGATAAAGTTTACAATTATTTTAGGATTTAATACATAACATAAATATAAATATTACAAAAGAGTTTTGTAAATTCTCAAGTCCAAAAGTGAAAATTCTGATATGTAATAATTTATGTAAGGATTGTATTATTTTCATACCAGTATATTATAAAATAATGCGAAATAATGTAAATTTCTATTAAATGAATGATACAAAGCTTATGTCCGTGTGACATTAATGATTCACTCAAAAGAAAGTATAAATTGCAGAATTTTTTAGAGATTTTCACTTTTATTATGAGAGGAATTACATAACAGTATGGTAAAATGAGAATCGCTAGGGACGCCAACACGTTCAGGGCTGCAGTTTAAAACCAAGTCCCCGTAGAAAATTTAACATTTTTAAGTTTAGGTTAATATTGTAGGACTTCAGAAAATATTCGAATATATGGATTAGTTTTACATGTTTGATTTTATTTATTAAATTCTAAGCAAATTTAATTTAATATATTTTATATAAATTTAATTTGTAAGTTTTTAATGTTCAATTTTTCAAAAGTGTAAAGTATCGGAAATGAAATAATTTAGGATTTTAAGATTAAAAAAATTGGAATACAAAGATTATCCCATGTTTTTATTTACTTCCTCTAAATGTATAAGCCCGTTTATTAATAAACAGCGTCTTTGATTTTAAAAAGCGTTAATATTATTAAAAGCATGCGAATATATTATATGTAATGTAATTGTTTGAGACAAATTTTGTAAGGATGTGTGTAGTTAGTGGGATGACCTTCCTCAGAATCTGGTTCTAGCAAGAATTTTTTTTTGCTGACGCACGAAATTTTACATGACTGGGATGTAGAATTCACATATAGAGTGGTAGACTTTGTTTTCTTCGATTGAAATTGTAACTAACAGTTCGAATCATTTTATCTAACTGGTAGGTAATCGACATCTCATTTTATATAACTTTCAGGCAATCTTTATTATCTAGTTCTATTATTTCTTACTGAATGGCGAATTAAATGAAAATAAATTTATATCAATAATTGATATTTTCATATAAAATATTACCCTATTTCATTTTACATCACTGAATGTGAAATTTGAATAAAATGCCGTAATGTCCTCCATTTACCGAACTAAGTTATGTAAAATTTAACACACAAATATTCTCCGCGTATTATAATTATGATATGTATAAAACTACGTGTTCTATTTATAATATTCCACAAAATTAAATTTCAACATAAATAATTTATTTTTATCATTTATTGATTGTTTAATTGAAAATTAAGCTTAACGTATTAATTGTTTAAAATAATAAGTAATAATTATTTCGTAACCGAATTGCAAGTATAATGAAAAATACGTAATTGTTTCAAATCATTTATTCACTCATCAAGCACTTTGAATGTTAAAAATTGTTCATGTTTTATTGAAATAAATACTGCGATGTAATGATTGGAAATTCATATCCGAGTAAAATGACAATTTTTTCAACTTTTGGATGGCTGAGTGCGTTAAGGCTACACGGCAAGGTTACAGCAAAATAATATGAAATTATACGTCAAAAGTTTGACTCCCGGCATATGTACAAGGCTTTTGCGGAAACACAGGATTTCATTTTTTTGTACACAAACTTTTTTTATATTTTTAATTATCTGAAAAATCTATATATTAAACATTTATATGATAAAAAATAATTATATTATTTAATAGTTAATTTGTTTGATCAAATTAGACGATCTGTCTAGAAACTAGTCGATCCGAGCGTTACATCCCAGTCTAGCCACTGGAAAGTCAGTTTGCAGCGCGCCAGTGTTGACTAAAGGCGGACTAGAGAGAAACAATACAGCACCAAGAAATTTGTCCACACGGGTTGGCACAGTAATGCTCATTTATTGAAGGAGCAAAAAGCGGATTTATATGATATCTCTGTTCCTTTTATCCTTGGGCCAAATCCTTGTAATTAATTATACTTTTTCCGGAAGTGTCTGTTAATGACAGCAACAAGAATTATATCCTCACCTATTCTTAGATTTCGTTGGCATGCTTTTAGTGGGAGTAATTTATACCTAGAGTCAAAAACAGTGTGTGGTGAGCAGATTAAAATTTGAATATGTTTTCCACAGTTAATATTGAAAAATAAAAATCTCTTTTTCGAAATTAAAAATCTGCCTGCTGCGCGACGACGCGACGTGAGCACCTCGCGCTACGCGTTCGGTTTTTGTACTTCCCCCCACGTTTATTCACTGATGTTTTAAAATTAAGAGTTAAACCATGGACAACTGTCATTTTCTTATTTTGAATTCTTGTTTGTTAAGTCTTCCTCGGCTTTAACGAATACATTAACATCACGTGTTCGCGCTACTCATACGATTAAAGTTGGTCCAAAAGGAAAAATTTTCTATATTGTTTATTATATTATTATATCTATATAATATTATGTATTATATTATATTATGAACTTTATATTATCCCACTAACCTCTGTAATTGAATCCAGGAATTTTGCTTTAGGCAAAAAATATTGTCAGAAAATGGTCAATGATAATTTGTAGATCTGTTTATAATGAATAGTTTTGTCAGTTAAGATGTTTTCATTTTCGTTTAGTTTTTCTGGAAAATTTAATTTTTGATTTTCCAAAAAGTATTTGTGATGGACATAATCAGAACTATGAGTCAAAAATGACCAGTAAAAAAATTCGATTCCTTCGTTTTAAGATTTAAAACAGTATCACAAAGAGCAATACAATCGGATAATTTCTCCGAAAGATTTGATTAAGTCAACGAAAATCAATCTTCACATAAAACCAATACCTTTTCACTGTGATGAGAATGTATAAATCAGGAGCATAGCTACTGCTATATCACCCGTATCAATGGTACCCCCCCCCCCTAAGGTTTACGTGCGGGTGTTTTTGTTTTCTTCCTAGAAATCCCCATCCTCCAAAAATGTTGATACTGGGCCTCTCAGGACTAACTAGGCTACTGGTAAAAATATTAGATTTGGATTGCGATCTGAATTAAAATTAAGGACACTCATTGTCGTATTTTATGTAGTCAGCTAGTGTCTTCGAGAAGTCTGAAAGCACAGTAGGTGATCAATTTGAAGTTGACACCTTTTCAGTGTGTGTAATCTATCAGCAAGACTGACACTTACCAGCCGCTTCCGTTTCCCTGAAACACTTGTGCATACTTTTCTCATAGGGTATGCAATATACATGCTGACAAGATTTTACGACGCAGCGCTGTTCCGCAACTGTGAACTCGGCATCTGTAACTCCCAAGAGTAATGGCATTAGCCCTTCCAGTCAGCAATTTTATTGGTGCTCCGTGTACTTGTGTGCTTGCGTCTCAACCTGGGGCAATCCTTCGAATTTTTCACGAAAATCTTTAAACCGCTTTAAATGTCTGGAATATGGCTAAGATGAGCGAAATTGCCCCTTGACTTGAATTAACAATTGTTCATTCTGATGCAATGTCTCCATTTTCCACTGACATGGATTCTTTACGTATTTGTTAACGATTGGAAGAATTATCTAGGATGGGCCGAATTTTATGTCAAGAAACGATATAAGAAAACTAGTGCATGTTTAACAAGTTCGGGTTGTTATATTTACTGAACTTTGTTTAAAATTAAACGTGAAAACTTACATAACATTTAAACGATAGAACGCGATGATAAAAAAAGTATTAGAATAAGCGTGCAGGCGAGAATAATATTATCGATTCGTTGAAAACCAAAGATTTTAAAAATGGTAACACACGTCAGTTTTTAACTCATGCTGACAAAACTTTTGACAAAAGCCAACATTTACGTGGCCAAAACTTTCCACAGTCAGCTTTTCCTTGAGAAAAAATAGGTCTTTTTATATTTGTTGTCAAAAGTGTGTTATGTCAATCGCACGCGGTGCGTATTTGATGTGCTTCGTATTTTAAAAATAATTTCAGTTTCAAGAAGGGTAAAAATGCTGTATTTGTGTGCTCTCAGCTGAGAATAAACGCAATAGAGTGGTCGCCTCTGAGGCTCTTTTGGCGCGCATAAGTCGGAATCGTGAGGAATTTTTTCGTCGATTTGTGA
>NC_046662.1:93156539-93163038 GCF_010883055.1 Belonocnema kinseyi
TAGAGCTCCAAGGAGATTATGTTGGAAAATTAAAAAAAATTTACCCAAAAAAAATTGTTTTTATACTTCATTCTAAGGACTTATTGAACTACCCTCGTATATTTTCTCATGAATAATTGTATGCTAAATGAGCATGAAAAAGATTCACAATTACAAAACCAGACTTCAAAACTACCTCCCCTTCCGGTTGATTGGAGATAAGAAATAATAATTGGAGAAAAGACAGATGAAAAAGTCAACCAAATTCTTTCAAATTCATAGTTTTTTTCTTCAAAATTAAACTATTTAGAAATAAATACATTTTTTACTGGAAACTTGATTATGTCAGTTCAAAATAACCTATTTTATAAACCAATTAACTATTTTCTTCAAAATATTTGGTTTAAAATTCAATTATTTGGCTTAATATCCGACTTTTTATCTTATATTTGAACTATTTGGCTAAAAATTAATCTATTGCGTTAAAAATTAATTTGTTTGATAACAATTAATTTTTTAAAGTAAACATTTTATTAATTCAGCTGATTATTCTTCTTTTTTGTCCAGAAATTTAGTATTTCTTGAAAAATTAACCTGCTTGTAGAAAATATGTTAATATTTTTTAGGAAATTGTTTCTTTAGTACATAATTCACGTCTGGGGTTAAAAGATTAACTATTTTATAAAAAACACTGGTTTTTGGGTTAAAAATTAATTGCTTTTTGGGGTTTAATATTTTTTAAAATAAATCATTAATGATCAATAGTTTGCAGAGAAAGAGATATATATAGAGAGAGAGAGATCCTCCATGAATAAATTTCTCCAATTTTAACACAATTTCTGTCAATTGAAAATTTTACAATTTTCCTATTAGGTGCCGAAATGATTACATTTGCTACAAGATATTACTTTTTCACTCAGAAAACTTTTTTTAGTACCTTAGGATATCAGATAGAAACATTATGAGGCCATAATATTTTTGGTATGGAATTTAGGGGATTTTTTGAAAAATTTTTACAATAGTTATTATTTTAGATTCCGAAAGGGATAAGGTAATAAAACTTTTTTTATTATCTTTGGATATCAACTGAAACACTAAATGTTATAATCAATACTAACATTTTGGGTATAGAAATTTTGTCATTTTGTATGATTTTTTAGATTTTTAGGGGTAGGATTAGGGTGTGTTCCGAAGGTGCTAGGGGGGGGGGGCGAAAGTTTTGCGGGTACTTTCGATTATCAAATAGATCCATTTAGAACTTTTAAATTTTATGTCTCGCGCAAAATAAATTTTGTGTAAATTCGTTTTTTGTTAGCATTGCAAACTTCAGTGAGGTCTGAAATATAGAGTATGTTTTATTACTTATGTTCCGGTAGTCAGTAACACTTTTGTATACACTAATAAGTCCCCGAGATTACTCTTTCTTAAAAGGTTAAAAAAAGGCCAATGTTTCCGAATCTCTTGAGTAGGTTTTCGAAATGTGGGTCAATTTTCGTTTAAATTTTTCTAAAACAATTTCTTTATTTATAGACAAAAAATGTATAAAATAATCTTTAATATGGCCGAGCAAAAATAAAATGTTTATGCGTCTTGCATTTTTTTGTCTTGCATTTTTTCGTACGACGAACCGTTTGCAATGTAAAGCGTTATCAAGAAATGATTTTTTAAAAACAAAATCTGCTCATCGAATAAAAACTTCTTTCCTTAAATTGTTGTTAAAAAGTTGTTATTTTTAAGAGAAAACCGTTTAGACCCTTCATTTTTCAATAAACATTCGTCCAGAGCAACCAGTGCCATAATGTTGCTTCAAATTGTTGCGAAAGCTTTATCTAGCATTATTAACAAAATTTGTTGTTCATAATTTCTGTAGCTAAATTGTTTATAACAATTCATATAAATAACGACCATCAAGTACCAGACCTGACTTCAATTTCTTTTATTAATCCTTGCTACATGACTGAACTTCTCACTCTCTTTATATTTTCTCGTACGACGAGCCATTATTTATTTATGGCCTTATTAATAATGTATTCTTTATAAATGCAGAGTCTAAACAATTTCCTCTTAAAATAACAACTTTTTAACCACAATTTAAGGAGAGAAGTTTCTATTCGATCGGAAGATTTCTTTTTATTTTTAAAAGATCTATCTTCAATATAGATAATGTACAAGTTAAAAATTTTTCTGAATTATAGATTTCGGGGTAACACTGTGCAAATATGGCAATTTTGTTAAAAAAATCATTTGTTGATAACGCTTTACATTGCAAACGGTTTGTCGTACCAAAAAAATGCTTCTTTGCAAGGCTTAATCACAGAAGAATATTTTCTCTTAACTGAAAATCCTGAAAATTTGTATGGGAATGATATCCATCATTCTATTCTATTCTATCACTATTATTATTATTATTACACCATTAAGCCATTTCCTTTTCGGGGTAGGCGTGACTCACTCGGTAGGGGAAAGGAGTAGTGTGTGGAAGGGATAGAGATTTTTCAGATTGATCCAGAATTTTCGTGCTATTTAAGTAAATAACACGTTCGCTCCGCAACACTGTTCCGACCCAGGTTGCTGATCAATCTCTCTAGCAATCACTCCAAGCAAAGTACCTCACGAAGTCGTTATGTAACGTTCCCCACTTGGGTCCATTAGTGGCCAAGGTCTTTTGTTTCAGGCGTCATTCACTCTACTGACACTCTTTCTATTAACTATTTGCCGTCATACATTTCTGTCCTGGCATACTTCTCTAGCTTTTTTGACTTCCATGCATTTATTCATGCATGCTCTCGTCTTTCTGTGACTTCTTATGTCTTTTCTAACTAGGGTCTCATTCAGACATTCTAACCATTCTTTCCGCGGTCTACCTCTGGGCACGCTGCCATTTACTTTACCTTGATACAGTTGTTTCGTTAGTCGTTCATTTGGCATTCTCTCAACATGTCCGAACCATCTTAACCGATTTTTTTCCCATGTGTCTACTAGCGTCTCTTCTGCACCACATTCTTTTAGAATTATCTCGTTACTTACTTTGTCCATCAGAGTTTTCTCGCATATTATGCGCATGAATCTCATGTCAATTGCGTTAATTTCACTCTTATCTTTTTCTTGATAAGTCCATGTCTCGGTACCGTATAGTACAGTCGGTACAAATATAGAATTATGTCTTACCTTCATTTATTCGTCTATCTAATTCCTCATCAATCTTCCCGTCCCTAGTAAATAAGCTACCAAGGTATACCAACTTATCAACTTGTTCAATTCTCTCATCATTTAATAAAATATTGCATATTATTTTCTCACTCTTTCCTTCGAACACCATAGTTTTTGTTTTATTTGCGTTAATTTTGAGGCCCATGTTCTTCATGCTTCCATCTAGTTTAGTCAACATTGTTTGTAAGTTTCCGATAGACTCTGCCATAACAACCTTATCATCTGCGAACGCCAACCCACGTATCCTTACTGTTTCGAGATCCACACCCTCTTTGACGGAGAGAGCCATTCCTAAACACTTGTCCATAAATAATATAAATAACCATGAAGATATAACGCATCCTTGTCTAACTCCTTGAATAATATCGAAACAGTCACTCAGTTTCCCATTCACTCTTACACTCGCTTTGCTACCTGTATATATTGTTTTTATAGCTTGTAGGATCCATCCATTGACTCCATACTCTTTCAGGACTTGCCAAAGTTTACTTCTATCTACCTTGTCAAAAACTTTTTTTAGGTCAACAAATGCACAGAAAACTTTTTTTCCTACTTTCAAACTTTTTTCTGTTATTTGCCTTAAGCTGAATATTTGATCCGTCCATGACCTTCCTGGCATAAGCCCACTTTGGACTTCCCAAACCTTTGCTTCTGTTATTTTCATTACCATCTCCCATCTCGAAGCATAAATTTATCAATTCGCACAGTCTATGTGGTATGCAGGCGCCACCGTGTGACACAGACTTTTTCAATTGAGTTTTCCATCGCATCGTGTTCAACATCACAGTTGTGGTGTTCTATAGCTTCATTTCCGAATTGTCTCCTAAAATAGTGTCTGAAAGCCTCTAGTATTCCGTCTGCATCATATACCATTTCCCCCCTACTATTTCTCATGTTGACCAATTCTGTACTTTTGTTTCCTTTCATTTTTTTATAAAGTAGTTTCCTGCTTCCTTCAAAGTCATTTTGCATTTTTATCTCTTCTTCTTCTCTAATTTTATCTTTACTTTATTTCACTAATCGTTTAAGTATCCTGTTTTCGCGTCTATAATCATTTCTACGTCTATTTCTCTCCTCATTGCTAAGACCTGCGATGTTCAAAGTTCTCTTGTACGTTTCTCTTTTTGCTTTTTGGGCAGCCTGAATTTCATCATTCCACCACGCATCACCAGATATTCTTCCTCCAACTGCGGTACCACACACTTCGATCGTACATCTAACAAGGATATCCCGTGACATTGTTCATGCGCCCTCTATATCTTTGGTTCTTATACGGTCATCCCATGTTGCCCTATCTATGCTTTCGATTATCTTATTTTGGAAATCTATTCGCACATCCGGTTTCTGTAGGTTCTCAATTTTGATTCGTGTTTGTTTTGCTTTCTTGGTTCTCTTTTTTCTCCATCCCCGACCTAAGTTGATTTTTGGGATCAGAAGGTAATGATCAGTGTTGCATTCAGTACCCCTCATGACTCTTGTATTTTTGACTAACTCTCTTAGTCTTTCATCCGCAACAACAAAGTCAATTATACTGCGGCTATTTCCTTTAGACCAGGTGCAAATGTGGATCATTTTATGCCCAAACCAAGTATTTGTAATAAACAGACGCCTTTCTAAGCATAGACCAACTAATTTATCTTTGTTGTAGTTTGTTCTTGGATCCCCAAAATTACCTAATACTCTTTCTGTATCCTGATTTTGGATGCCCACCCAACCGTACATGTATCCTAGTAGAATTAATCTTTCCTCATGTTCGCAAATGGTTATTGTGTCATTTAAAGTGTCCCAGAAGGCGTCTTTTACTTCTCTAGGATCACTATCAACCGGCGCGTAGCATGCTATGATAAATAGTCTTCTGATTCCTACTTTCATTCAAGCCCATAGCAGTCTGGGAGACACGAACCCATGGTCTCCGAGATGCTGCTTTGCTCTTTCATTTAAAATCAGACCTACTCCTTGTTTAATATGTGATTCACAGTCTACTCTTGACCATATTTCAAATCCGCCTTTCAGCACGCCGTTTTTTATGTCTTTGGTTTCGCATCCCTTTTTCTTTGTTTTAGACACACATAAAATGTCTAGTTTCTTCACGTCCATAGTTTCACGCGATTCTTTTACCTTGAGATCATTTACTCCCCTAGCATTCCAAACACCCAGTCTCCATTCGTCGCCTGAAACATGACCTTTAGATTTTCCGTGTGCATGCCTTTTGTCATTAAAAGTTCCAGTCCTTTCCGAGGCTATTTTGTAGTTTGTATTATTCACACACACACACACACACACACACACACACACACACACACACACACACACACACACACACACACACACACATGTATATTTTGAAAGTCACGAAATTTCAATTCCAAATGTGCAAAATTGAAGAAATATAAAATGTAAATCCAGAACAAAATAAAAAACCAGTAAAGACAAATTTTCAAGAAATATTTAAATCTGAATCAAAGCCAAAAACAGGTATTTTCGATAAAACACTTGAATTTATTACAATATAGATAAATTTTCAATAGAAAAGAAAATGTCAACCAACTAAAACAGATTAATTTTCAACCAAACATTTGCACCTTTAATCAAAGAATGGATTTTCTACCGAAGAAAAGAATTTTTAAACGAAAAGGATGAATGTTGACAAAATTGTCGAATTTTGAAGAAAATAATTCAGTTTTGAGTCAAGTCATACAATTTTTGACAAAAAATAGAACCATTAACAACAAATTTCATTGCAGGCGTTTCGACTGAAAAGAATGAATATACTCACGTATCCATACATATATACATATATATATACTAATAATTGAGAGTTTCTTAAACATTTTTTAGAGGAATATTACTATTAACGTGTCCACCAGTTGATTTAGGAGGAAACAGAATTCCTTTTTCTTAGAAAATGTTTACTGTTTTAATTTTGTTAAATTATTTATTCATTAATAAGAACAGCCAAATATATGAAACATAATTGACTAGTCATCTCGAATTTTAGACGGTGACACAATTGGGTATGAAACCAGTACTGTCATTGTCAATATACAGTGTGTCCCATATTTATAGGGCCATCCCATTTTTTAAGGATAATTGTTTTTCTATTGGAACAAACTGCACCAAATTTTTTGAGTGAATAAATGAGTCGAGTTAACGACTTTTCCTAAAATATAGAGCTCGCAATTCCATTCGTTCATTTATTTGGGCATTATTTCGAAAAAATCGGTGTCCCAAATTATTAGGGCCACTAAAAAAAATTCAATTTTTCCGAAAGAATTCAATTTATTCAACAAAATACGTACATATAAAAAGA
>NC_046662.1:93163138-93164324 GCF_010883055.1 Belonocnema kinseyi
GTTCCATGCTGATTTGATCGCTTCCCTCAGCTCTGCGACCGTTGTGTACTGCTTTCCGTTGTCATACACATCGCGTACCATCATGCCCCAAACATTTTCCATCGGGTTAAGGTCTGGAGAGATCGCTGGCCACGCGAGTACGGGGATCTTTGACTTTGCCAACCAATCCTTCGTAGACTTGCTCGCAAGTATGGCTGCGTTGTCCTGCTGGAAAGTCAATTTTGCAGAGCGGAAACGTCCAAGGTAGGGCTTAAGATGTTCTTCTAGCACTGCCTGGTATTCTCCGATTTTCATTTTATGAGAAATAAAAGCTAAGGCCACTTTTCCGAAACCGCTGTATGCCCCCCATACCATGACGGAACCGCCTCCAAAGTTTCGGGTTGAAAAATAATGAGGCTCGTATCTCAGATCACGCCAATAATAACGCATTCCGTCAGGACCATCTAAATTAAATTTTTTTTCGTCATATCAGATAATCTGAAAAGTAAGTAAAAGACCCAAGCTTTAATTACATAGGCTTGAAGGAACTAATTATTTGTTATGAGAAAAAATGCACTGTCTAAGTATGTACCTTTGACCATTCCTGCGTCCAATGCAGCTTCTCTTATGCAAAATTGTAGAGTGCCTGCATATAATGAGGTTTCAGTTTAGGTGCTTTTTCCATTTTTTCACATACTAAATTAGGGGAATCCATCAATACTCGATGCACTGTACTTTTGGACACTTGAGGAGCCACATCATTTTTTATTCTTCTGCACCCCTTAGTTGTTTGCGAGGCGGCGGCGACTATTTTTCGTTTGTCACGATCTGAGAGCTTTGGCCGTGGTCCTCGTTTCTTCTTCACTATTTGATTACTTCTATTCTTTATATACAGGTAAATAACATTTCTCGATCGATTTATAACCTTCGCTATTTCACGTTGTGATTTCCCACATTTTTCATACGCATCAATTGACGCCTTTTCTTCTGCAGACAATGCTTTCCCTCTTCCCATATTTGTTTTATTACCTCGAATATTATTAACGCACAAGCACAATTTAACTGGCCAAAAATGCATGCGGAAGCCTATTTATACCAGGAGTAGACATATGTGCATGCCAGGTAAAGCGAGAAAAACCCGGAAACTCCCGCTACTTACGGGGATCCCCGCAATAAAAATAGGAGAAATATTTATTTCGAACATATT
>NC_046662.1:93164424-93174162 GCF_010883055.1 Belonocnema kinseyi
GACTCATTTATCCACTCAAAATATTTGATGCATTTTGTTTCAATAGAAAAAAAATTATCCTTAAAAAATGGGGTGGCCCTATAAATATGGGACACACTGTAAACTCATTTCCTGATGAATATTCGATTGAATCTTGAACTCAATATTTTTATTTTTCAGTATAATTGAATTAATTATGATGCTGAAGGACTTTTTTAAAATCTTCTTTTAATAAAGAGATAAAAATATATTTTTATTGAAATCTTGAAGGTTTGACATGGTATTCATTTAACTAATAAATAACAGAGGATCAAATTCAAATAAGTAGCTCCAAGTTCTTTCAAAGCGTATAACGTAGAATACTTCTAAACAACAGAACCAACACTCTAATGATTATTTGACTCTCTACATCATAATGATCTGTACATTCGGATCAATGTGATCTTATTTTTTGGTTCATTAGTCAGAGTAAAGAAAATAGCCGCCAATTCCTGCTAATGGTATCATAAATAAATGACCTAAAAATGGTTTCTAACTGCACGCAAGCCACAGCTACACTATAAAAACGCTAAAATTTGCTGTGAATGTACATTGAACCCTTTAAAAATCGTTTCAAATATTTAACGACAATGAAAGTAAAAAAAAAGTGATCAATCAATTAATTGTCTTGGATTTAAAAATATTTTGGCCCTTGAACTATTGGACAAGTGCTAATGATTTTAATAGAAGACATTCTAACGCGTTCCGTTATAGCTGAATCGTTTAGTAAATACTCAGTGCGTGCGTGTGATCTAGGGTTCGTTTCTTATTACTTGTGGATTTTTCAGTTCACTATGCTTTAGACTCATAATTAACAAATTCTATTAACAATATGTATACAAAAATAACTGCGAATATCCTTGACATTTATATTACAGATATTATTATTTTTTTCTGATAAATAACAAAACTTGTTTATATTCATCCATATTGGTGTGAGATTATAGAGAGAATGATTTAATGCTACAAATCCTATAGTAGTAGTTTGACCTTTTAAAGAGGGTATAATTTATCTTAAATACAGACCCTACTTTGACGCTAAACGTGGAAAAACGGCCGATTTCCGCTTATTTAGAACCTACTTTACAGATTCCAGCCCCTACGAAGGTAGGAGATACGGCTTCAAAGTAGGGCCTAAATTTCGACTCAAGTGAAGAGAAGAGAAAAGTCACTTTTCTTATATTTTGTTCTATTCGTGAAAACCAACTCCATTTTGTCCACAAAAAACTTTTCTTTATTAGGCTCAACACTTTTATATTAAATATAATAAACTTTTATGTAACTCTGCCTGGGATTGCTTCTTAATATATTTCAAAATAAAGTGCAAATTGTATTCATCGTGATTACTTTAATATTCGTTTCTTATTTTGCATTAAATTATATTCTCAGCTAAGCTAAAACATATAACATTCCAATAAATTGATATCATTACAATTTATAATATGCGTGGGAATTAAAACATACTGATTCTTTTTGTCTTATTTATACATAGATTCTTTATATTTAATCTTGTTTTTTCACGATTAAAGAAAAAATAGGCTTCATGTCAAAAAAATATTCGTAACAAATTTGTAAATCCTTTTTCGTTGAATATATGTTTTCTCATTCATTCTTGTAGCTTGTATCGTTTGCATTTTGATTTTATCCAAACAAACCATAGGGATAAATTGTACATATTTTTGTGTGCTATAAATAACTGTCGATAGAATTTTGAATTTTTGAAAAAGGTGGTCTCAAAAATTTTGGAAAAGCTTTAACTTTTTGAATTGTTATCAGAAATGGCTGTTTTTTAGCGGTCCTGCCAAACATTCTTACTGACTCCGTCATTCGTAGAATAAAAGAAGCGGATTTTTTATGTTTGTATATTTTCAAATAGCGACAATCATACTGGACATTGTTGACATTTCAGGTATGGATATAGTAATGGTGGTTTTTAGGGGTCTTGCTAAACAATCCCACCGATTCCATAATTCGTGGGGTTAGAAAAGAGGATTTCGGACGTTTATATTTTGTTAAATATCGACAATCAAATTTTAACAAGGTAGGTTTGAATAAAGGGTGATGTGTAAAGGCAGGTAACTGTTTAAAAATATATGTATTCAACAATCCGTGCCAGCCAAATATTATTTTTTGGCCTTCTAATTGATTTCAGGAAACAAAAATTAGAAAAATAATTTTCTTATTCCATTCACACGAACGTTCACAACTGAATTATATGAAAAATTAAACTAATTTGTTTCTAGAAAATAAGTCTTTTTCGTTGGAAAATAATCAATTTGCTTGTAAATGTAATTGTTTTGTTGCAAAACTCGCTTTTGTCGGATTAAAATTAACTTTTTTTAAGCACAAAAATATGATTTTTTGTTCTGTTTGTTCGTTGATGTCCAAATTTGTGTTTGTAATTCATATTTTTGGTTTAAAATTAAACTAATTTGGTAGAAAGTTGAAATGCTTGTTCAGAAGTGAAGGATGTATTATTTAAAAATGAAAGGATTTAATAGAAAATTATTAAATTTTGTTTAATGATGGACGTTTTTCATTATTTCATGTTAGTAGAAAGATACTGGTAACTTGGAATGAAATGTTTAAAAAAATTATTGTGGAATTTTCTCGGCCAGCGACATGGCCAGGATTTTTTTTTGGGAGGGGCTTCGAATTTATGCATAGTTAAAGAGTGGGGGAAAAGGTAATTGAATAGTGAAAATAGCGAAGCTCGCGGCGAGCTTCTTCATGCAGAGGATTCGAGTAGCGTCCAGTTTCGCTGCGAGTTCTCTCGGCAACCAAGAAGCGCGCCTTTGAGTTTTGCGTTGCGCATTGCAAGGCTACGAGGTTCACTCTGCTTCCCTTTCCTTCGCGTAAGCAGAGTCGAGCACCACAGTTGGCCATAAGTTGATCAACCATTCCGATAGGAGACTCCCCGAGATCACTTCTCTCCTTCCCACAACGACACTCGTGACCCCAAGTTAAGTCACTTTCATGATGATCATGGTCACTCTACTCGAGGACTGCGGAGAGGAGAGGCTGACCTGCTTTCTGAGACTCTTTGGCTCAAGAAGAGAAAAGGGCGAACGACGCTCTGCTCCTAGCCCCTGCATTATATGGCCTTACAGGAATAAACAGCGTACTTAGAAGAAGGGAAACTTTGGGGACCAGTGATGCAATTTTTTTAAAGATAAATATAATTTTCTCCATATTCTGTTTTACGTGGTGCAGTGTATGTGTAGTGGGCTTAAGGGCATGTGACACAGCCAAATCGAGCTGAAACATTGGAAAATGTATTAGAGTACAATAAAGTAAGTTCAGGTACTTCATTTGGGTAGGAACTTTACTGAAAATTATTTCTTTTTTTTCTGAACTTCGACATTTTTTGAACTTTTGAACTTCTTTTATACATAAAATATCGGTCTCAAAATTTGAGAAATGCAAGGGTCGAAAGAAAACTAGTAAAGTACAAAGTTTAATAATTAAAGATTTAAAAAAATATATTTTAACTAAACCTTATGCGGCACACAGCAAAGGACGCACAACGTAGAGCGAGCCAGCTGTTAGAGTTTCGACTAGGGGCCGCCAGGGTTAGGATTTTCGTGTACACCGTTACCGGCTGGTGCCGATGGAATTGATAGTCTAATTTTGTTTGCATCTTTTGTCATTAAACTTTGTACTTCAAAACAGGTTTTTTTCGGCTATGCATCTCTCAAAGTTTGATACCGATATTTTATGTATAAAAAAAGTTCAAACGTTCAAAATATGTCGAGGTTGAGAAAAAAGATGAAATATATTTCAGTGAAGTTCCTATCCGAATAAAGTACCTAAACGTACTTTATTGTACTCTAATACATTTTCTAACGTTTCAGCTCGATATTTTATTTTTAGAAAAAAGTTATTAGGTTCAAAAAAACATTCAGTGAACTGATGAAGTGAGGTCGGTATGATACGTATTTGGCTGTGTTACATGCCCTTAAAGTTTTATGTAGCGAGTGTAAGGTTTCATGATGGCCCGACGGTGGAGTGCGCATGTGCGAACATCACTGGGCTGAAAGCGGGCACATTACAACTGCTACACGTGCATGAAATGGCTGGTTTTAACTCTATCAGGGGTAAATTTTTCTATCACAAATGGAAACGCGCGAATTTGGTCTAATGTTGTCGCCCTTTTTGGATCCGCCATCATGAATTTTGCAATTTTGGCATCAGAATTGTAATAAGCAGCCTTAAAAAATTATACAGTAACACAAGAAACAATTAATTACACATGCGTTACAATTTATAATTTTCTTTCAAAGCAAATTTCCATTTTTGACATATTTCAAAATTTGTTCAAAAAAACTAGCGAGCCGAAAATGTTGAAAAAATGTATGTTATGACATAAAATGTCAAATGTTTGAAAACAATTTTTTAATCACTACGACTTTCGGATTGAGTATACCCGAATTTATTCGAAAAAACGCGTTTTTTTATTTGAATTGTTTATAACGATGCATTAATAAACAATTTTACACAATTTTTGAAATAATTACGAAGCATGGGTCCCTAAGAGTCTGCGAATAAAGGTAAACATGCTGGAAACTGTAAATTGTACTTAGCGTTTGAAAAAAAATACAATAAAACAGGTTGTACATATATGTACCACTGCCCCTGAAAGGGTTAAATTGGGCTCGCACAAACAGTATTTGACTACTTATTTTGAACTTTGGCAAAGCCTGGTTGAGCTCGTACATTTGCGAAGTTAATATTTAAGGGCATATAATACATCATGATTTAACGTATCACCAACATTACCATGTAACCTCCTCCCCGTCCCAAATTTAAATTAGTGTGAGCTAGCTAGTTTGAGTCGCTAGCTTTTAAAAAAACATTTTTTTATATTTTTAATTTGCACCTTATTGGTCGGGTTTTTAAAAAACAAAAATGCGAATAGTATTGTTATTTCTTTTTATTTGTTACAGGTGTATGTTGCATTTGCAGCCGACGAAACCAAACAGTAAATATGTGTGACGTTCCGCAAGGAAAGGGCCAACTTTGTCGGTATCAAGTTACGTATAGAGACATGTCACCGGATAAATTTATGATATTTTAAGCTCAAGAGGAACCCTCTAGGTTGAAAACCGAGTCGTCGGGGTTCTTTTGAACTTGGAACTTTATAAACCCGTTTTTATAGAAAAAGGATGACTTCCAGACGCAACCCCAAAATCAATACTTTTGAACTTTGTTCACTAAAACGCGAATATCTCCTCAACTAATATTGACAAATTAAGCTCTTTACTTACGAAAATTCCGGTACAATTTATAAAGATTACAAAAAATTGTGCAACATGGCATTTCTTCAAATGAAATTGCTTTGCTTAATGTAGGTTGATTATAAGCTGAGGCTTACATTCTAATTACGTTATATTTCTTTAGAAATGCATAGTTTTTCAGAGTTTATTTAATGGTATCGATATATATTTGCAATTTTCATAGTACATAAAATTAACTATGAACAGCTTTGAATTTTTCTAATAAAGATACATTTAATAATTAAATAATAAGTTCCTGCTAACAGACAACCTCTACATTACCTAATGAAGTTTTATTTTACAAAGACTTTATGCCAGAAATCTGTTTTGTTTTTAAAGCTATCGATTCAAACTGAACAACCTACCATGGAAAAGAATATTTTGTATCGATTGAAACAAAGTCTGCACGCTGGACGGGCACATTCTCATCAGAAGATGCGCACGCAGCTCGCTTCGCTCGCAAGTTTAAGCACGCGTTGGGTGCACCTCAGTTGGATCTCGCGCTTCGTGCTCGATAACAAATTTTTATGCAGCATAGACAAATGCCATTTGGTAATTGTGCATTCTCTTTTTTCTTAGAGTTCCTACAGCTTTAACGAACACATTCCCATTACGCCTCTCGTGCTTCGCAATCGACTTTGTCCGCAGTGCGAAATTTCCTATATTAACCCTTCAAGGTCCCCCTACCTTGGTATAACGTTGAGGTCTTCATGGGGCTGTCGAAGACCCCAGCTGTAATTTTTTACTGCGTAGAAGATTTTTAATATTTTGGCGTGAAATTCTGTTGGGCATTCCTTTAAGTGTCTTGTTATAAGATAATTTCACTTGTTAAACGATTTTTTAATTTTTAAACATTGAAAAATTGAAAAACTGAAGAAGAACGAACTTCGTAAATTTTAATATAAAGTGTTAGAGCACTAACGACCCCATAGGAACCTTTAAGGGTTAAGTTTAACTACATTACCTCAAAAGTGTATCATATTTATTTCTGTGTCTTGTTCTGAGACGGCTTACTAAAAAATTGTACAATAATTTACATTTTCATAATTCAAAAAAGTTCACATCCCATAAAAACAGTTTTGTTTATTAGAATTTTATTGCACCTATCATCGTTTTTTGAAACAATTAATTAGTTTAGTCTCAATGCCAATTTTTAGGATTTGACTGGAAAATACGCTCCCTATCAATAATACATTATTCAAAAATTTGTAGATCTTTCCTGGGTGAACAACTTTGTTCATTAGTTTTTGTTTTTACCTTTGTTATTTTTTTTAAATTTTATTTTTCTACTGTCAACGATATTTTTCACGATTACAACAAAAACTACGCGTCTTGCAAAAAATCATTTACAATAAATTTGTACATCTTTTTTAGACGAACAAACTTTATCTATTTTTTTCAAACCTTGTGTCGTTTTTAAAACATTTATTTATTTTTTATATTACACATGAGAATTAAATAAAATTGCTCGCCACATTAAAATATTAGTAATAAAAAATTTGTAGCTCACTCTTGGTTGAACAAGTTTAGTCTTTTAATTTTGTTTTTCGTAGCTTGTGTCGTTTGTCCAAAAGTTAAATTTGTCATCCGTTATCTTTTATGACTAAAAGAAAAACTTCGCGTTTTATTAAAAAATAAATAACAAATTTGTGGATCTTTTTTGAGTGCACAAATTTTGCACATTGATTTATTTTTAACCTTCAGCTGTTTTTCCAAAAACTTTTATTTTTAATGATATTGTTTACGATTAGGATGAAAACTACGCGTTTCAAAAAAAAATTATAAATACAAATTTTTCAGCTCTTTTTTGGATGAATAACGTTTATCCATTCATTTTTTTCGTAGCTTGTTTCGATTGTTCAAAAATGTATATTTATTTTTAATGCTGCTTTTTATAAATAAAACCAAAACTGCCCATCTTATCAGAACGTGATTTATATCAAATTTGTAGGCCGTTTGTTGTACACAATTTTTGTATTTTTATATTTTTTCGTATCCTGCATAGTTTGATCACACAATGGACCTTTTTGCGACCTAAGCCAGAACCGTCCGTCAAAAAATTTGAATTACCGATTTCTCTCTAGATTCAAAAAGTTGTTATAATAATCTTTTAAGACTTTCAGAAAGCAAAGTTTTTCTTCTCTTAAATTTTGTTCATATCGTGTGTTGTTTGTATTAAAAATTTCATTTTTATATTCTCATCTGAGAAGGTATTAGATTTTTTTTTAATTTGACTACCCAGTTTTTGTCAAATATCCACGTTGTGAACGACCCAGAAGTTAGCTATGCATATAGATTTGAAAATTCGACCTCGAATAAAAAAAATTAAATAATAGTCATAGCCAAAAACTAAAAACACCGCTGGAATCGTCTGAGCCATATCTCTAGTTGCTTTTTTCACTTTTTTCAAAAAGTCATTTTTTAAAAATTTACGTCGTTAATTAAAATATATCCTTCATTATGAAAAAAACCAAAAGTCCTAAAGAAAAAGTGAAGAGAGTTCTGGATTCTCCTCGCCAATATCTCCAGGTGTTTTTTTCATTAAAAAAATTTATTATTTACACAATTATATTGTTTATAATTTTTAAAAATTGATTTAACAATTGTGGTAAGCAATTCGGAGTTGTTAAGTGAAAAATAACATACCTTGAAGTATCATAAATTAAAAAAATTTTTTGAACAATGCGGAAAAGTTAGTTTAAACATTGTTTTTGCCCCCTCTACGCACACAGCTTTACGATATCCTATAGCGCATATGGATTTGATTATTTGTCCTTCATTATAAAAAAAAACCAAAAGTCCTGAAGAAAAAATGAAGATAGTTCTGGATTCTCCTCGGCAATATCTCCAGGTGTTTTTTTTCATTAAAAAAAATCAATTATTAAAACAATTATATTGTTTATAATTTTTAAAAATGTATTTAACAATTGTGGTAAAAAATTCGGAGTTGTTAAGTGAAAAATAACATACCTTGAAGCATCATGAATAGAAAAAATTTTGGAACAATGCAAAAAAGTTAGTTTAAACATTGTTGTTGCCCCCTCTACGCACACAGCTTTACGATATCCCATGGCGCATATGCATTTGATTATTTATCCTTCATTATAAAAAAAACCAAAAGTCCTAAAGAAAAAGTGAAGATAGTTCTGGATTCTCCTCGACAATATCTCCAGGAGTTTTTTTAAAATTAATTATTTAAACAATTATATTGTTTATAATTTTAAAAAATTTATTTAACAATTGTGGTGAACAATTCAGAGTTGTTAAGTGAAAAATGACATAACTTGAAGCATCATGAATGAAAAAAAATTTTGAACAATTCAAAAAAGTTAGTTTGAACATTGTTTTTGCCCCCTCTACGCACACAGCTTTACAATATCCCATGGCGCATTCGGATTTGATTATTTATCCTTCATTATAAAATAAACCAAAAGTCCGAAAGAAAAAGTGAAGATAGTTCTGGATTCTCCTCGGCAATATCTCCAGGTGTTTTCTCATTTTCTGAAAAAATCTATTATTTAAACAATTATATTGTTTATAATCTTAAAAAAATTATTCAACAATTGTGGTAAACAATTCAGAGTTGTTAAGTGAAAAATAACCTACCCTCAAGTATCATGAATGCAAAAAAATTTTGAACAATGCAAAAAAGTTAGTTTGAACATTGTTTTTGCCCCCTCTACGCACACAGCTTTACGATATCCCATGGCGCATATGGATTTGATTATTTATCCTTCATTATAAATAATACCTAGAGCCTAATTTTTATGAATTTATTTAATAATATTTTTTTGTCGAACAGTATATAAGGAAATTTGTTTATGAGCATCATACTGATATCTTACCGGTGAAAACATTTATCATTAGATTACCGGTGTTTGAAGATCAATTTAACAAATCAAGACCTAATTTTGATTCCTTCAAAAATATATATTGTACATAGGCTTCACAAGAGTGCTCTATTAAGTACCTGCATCTAGGTTGCAGTTAAATTTTTCCATTTTAAGGCATAGAGATCTTCATTTGTTCACTTTGTGCAAAGCTGTGTTGAAGTATGTTTGTAATACAGTGGCAGCAGGGAAAGTGAAACAAAAAGAAACTGTTAATGTGAATTGTGCCCACTTAATAGAAACAACAGCTTTCCAGCCATTCTGGAATAGGAGCTTTTTATGTGGATAATCGTATTATCGTTTTTTCCATCAAACGGTGAGTACTCTTAAATCGTTATACATGTTTTATCGTATACAGTATGCACTTTTACTCATAAATATCACCAAAAACTTTGGTATGTTATTTTTCACTTAACAACTATGAATTGTTTACCACAATTGTTAAATAAAAATTTAAAAATTATAAACAATATAATTGTTGAAATATTTAATTTTTTCAAAATATGAAAAAAACTCCTGGAGATATTGCCGAGAAGAATCCAGAACTATCTTTA
>NC_046662.1:93174262-93175381 GCF_010883055.1 Belonocnema kinseyi
TTTGGTTTATTTTATAATGAAGGATAAATAATCAAATCCGAATGCGCCATGGGATATCGTAAAGCTGTGTGCGTAGAGAGGGCAAAAACAATGTTTAAGCTATCTTTTTTGAATTGTTCAAAATTTTTTTTCATTCATGATACTTGAAGTTATGTCATTTTTCACTTAACAACTCTGAATTGTTCACCACAATTGTTAAATAAATTTTTTTAAATTATAAACAATATAATTGTTAAAATAATTAATTTAAAAAAACGCCTGGAGATATTGCCAAGGAGAATCCAGAACTATCTTCAATTTTTCTTTAGGACTTTTGGTTTTTTTTATAATGAAGGATAAATAATCAAATCCATGTGCGCTATGGGATATCGTAAAGCTGTGTGCGTAAAGGGGGCATAAACAATGTTTAAACTAACTTTTTTGCATTGTTCGAAATTTTTTTGCATTCATGATACTTGAGGGTAGGTTATTTTTCATTTAACAACTCTGAATTGCTTACCACAATTGTTAAATAAATTTTTAAAGATTATAAACAATATAATTGTTTAAATAATAATTTTTTTCAGAAAATGAGAAAAACACCTGGAGATATTGCCGAGGAGAATTCAGAACTATCTTCACTTTTTCTTTAGGACTTTTGGTTTTTTTTATAGTGAAGGATAAATAATCAAATCCATATGCGCCATGGGATATCGTAAAGCTGTGTGCGTAGAGGGGGAAAAACAACGTTTAAACTAACTTTTTTGCATTGTTCAAAACTTTTTTCATTCATGATACTTCAGGGTATGTTCTTTTTCACTCAAAAACTCTGAATTGTTTACCACAATTGTTAAATAAAATTTTAAAGATTATAAACAATATAATTGTTAAAAATTTTTTTTTTTCAGAGTGAAAAAAACACCTGGAGATATTGCCGAGGAGAATCCAGAACTATCTTCACTTTTTCTTTAGGACTTTTGGATTTTTTTATAATGAAAGATAAATAATCTAATCCATATGCGCCATGGGATACCGTAAAGCTGTGTGCGTAGAGGGGACAAAAACAATGTTTAAACTAACTTTTTTTGCATTGTTCAAAATTTTTTATATTTATGATACTTTAAGGTATGTTATTTTTCA
>NC_046662.1:93175481-93197684 GCF_010883055.1 Belonocnema kinseyi
GCTGTGTGCGTAGAGGGGACAAAAACAATGTTTAAACTAACTTTTTTTGCATTGTTCAAAATTTTTTATATTTATGATACTTTAAGGTATGTTATTTTTCACTTAACAACGCTGAATTGTTTACCACAATTGTTAAATAAACTTTTAAAAATTATAAACAATATAATTGTTTAAATAATTAATTTTTTCAAAAAATGAAAAAACACCTGGAGATATTGCCAAGTTTTTGGCTAAGTCTATTATTTCATTTTTTATTCGAGGTCGAATTTTCAAATCTAAATGCATAGCTAACTCCTGGGTCGTCGTTGTGACACCCTATAAATCCGAAAAGCAGGTTTTTACGAATTTGTCTGTTTGTCTGCATGCATGGCTGTCTGCCTGTCTGTACTTGTGTATGTATGTATATATGTATGTATGTATGTATGTATGTATGTATGTATGTATATCTGTCTGTTTCATCGATAACTTAAAAAAAATTAAACTACCAGATTGACCTTTGGCACACTCTTCTTGTGTCATAAACTAAATGTCAGGTTCGTTAGCCAGCTATATTAGATAAAAATTCAAAAAGTGAGAGCATTTTGAATATTTTTGAGACCACTATTTTCAACATTCAAAAAATCTTTGTACGGAAATTCATAGTATTCAAAAAGTTAAACAATTTATCCTAACTATTTTTTTCACTAACTATTTGTAGTTTTCGCTTTAATCGCAAAAACGTAATTAACAGTAAAAAAAAATTAATTTTTACGCTTCCTCATCAGAGTAGGTATTAGATTTGTGTAAAAGTACCCTCCCCCCCCAGTATTTGTCAAATTTCAACGTTTTGAGACCCCCTGAATAAAAAAAAAGTTTTCGCGAATGTGTATGTATTTACGTATGTATATATGTCTCTCTGTCTAAATTGAATTAGAAATTGTCTGTTATAAATTGTAATAATATATATTTATGGAAATGATATACAATTTCAGGGAAAAACTCGAGTGTGAAGCAGCAGATACGTAATGAGAATGTTTTCTGTAAAGCCGAAAGAGCTTCAACAAAAGAGAATTCAGAATCACCAAATTACTATATTCGATGCTTTGAACTTCAGTCTTAAAAAGTCTGTGCAGAAAAACCAAGCGCGTAGCGCGAGGTAAATGCATTGTTGAGTGCGAAGCGCGAGAACTATCAGGCGCGTGCCATAGGCGCGCTCAAACAAGCGAGCTGCGCATGCAGCGCGCGATGAGGATGTGCCAGCAAAGCAGACAGTTTTTTTAAAATATCTAAAATGTTATAACTCTGATAATTTTCTTTTTATCAAAAAAAGTTGTAAGGTAAATTGTACGTATTTGCGAGTACTATGAGTAGCCGTATATAGAACTTTTGAATCTTGAAAAAAATAACCCCTAAAAATGTAGAAAATCCTTCAATTTTTTAAAGTTTTATCCAAAATAGCTAACTAACTAACTCGACTGTGAGTTTTTGATACTCAAAGAGTGTACCAAAGGTCAATCTAAAAGGTTAATTTTTAAAAATTTTATCATGCTCACAGAAATACAAACACACATCCATACATGATACATACATACATACGCCGTCAGAAACATATGTAAAAATCTGTTTTTCGAGTTCTGAAGATATCAAAACGTGGACATTTTACAAAAAACTTGGGAGATCAATAGTGACGTAACTACAACTGTGTAGTCCCCAACGCAGAAATATTTAAGAGGCCCCTCTTATAAAATTAAAAAGCAAACAGCGTATAGGTGTAGCTGAAATACATTTAAAATAATAAAATATCTCATATAGTTCTTTTTATAATATATTACAAATTATATTTTATTTTTGACAATTTATATCATAGATTATACATAGTTCTGACTTAAAAATTAGTATTACACCGTTAAAAAAATTATCTGCACGTTGCTATATTGCAATTCGTCTCGCTTTTATTTTGAAAAAATTATTAATAACAATTTCGATATCCAATTATTGTGCATTATCAAGTTCGATGGTCAGTATAGATAAATTTAAGAATCGACTTTGATGCATTCTATACCGAGAATACGATTTTATCATTTTTAATTTTGTATCAGCTTCGCAATAACTCTAAAAGAGGCCGGTCAAGTATTTCGAGTTTGGGGAAAAAGCCAAATAGAAGATTCTAATGTTTGAATATTTTTACTTGCTTAAAATTGTGTTTCGTTATGCAGATACTAGGAAATCAGGAAACGTACTTAAAGATAAGTAATTCATATCAATTCATCATAATTGTACGATGGAAAAGAAATTTTAAGCCTAAAAACTACGCTGCTGAGGGTTGGTGATCTTCTCAGCATAAAAACAAAAACACAAACCCAAGACGACTCTCTTAGTTCCGGTTCTGCCCACCCCCCACTCTCGCAACCCTCCCTTATTAACTGAAGTTTGGTGGGACGGACGTTATAACTACAATCTTCCCCAGATGACAAAATCGATGACGATTTCGACTCAGAAAATAAACTTATTGCATAAAGGTGGTAGTTAGGCGTATAATCTAAACAATTAATAATGTAAAATATAAAATAGCCTCGGAAAGGACAGAAACTTTAATTAACAAAAGCAATGCATACGGAAAATCTAAAGGTCATGTTTCAGGCGACGAATGGAGTCTGGGTCTTTGGAATGCTAGGGGGGTAAATGATCCCAAGGTAAAAGAATTGCGAGAAACGATGGTCGTGAGGAAACTAGATATTTTATGTGTGCCTGAAACAAAGAAAAAGGGATGCGAAAGTAGACAGATAGAAAACGGCGTGTTGAAAGGCGGATATGAAATATGGTCAGGAGTAGATAGTGCATCACATGATAGGCAAGGTGTAGTTCTGATTTTGAATGAAAGGTCGAAGCAGCATCTCGGAGATCATGATTTCGTATCTCCCAGACTGCTGTTGGCTAGAATAAAAGTAGAAATCAGAAGATTAAAAAACGCCTTCTTGAACACTTTAAATGACAGAATAAATATTTGCGAACAGGGTGAAAGAATAATTCCGCTAAGAGACATGAACGGATGGGTGGACATCCAAAATCAGGATACAGAAAGAGTGCTTCGTAATTTTGGGGATCCGAGAACAAACTATAATGGAAATGAATTAGTTGGTCTATCCTTAGATAGGGATATGTTTATTACAAAAACTTGGAAAGCAAAGATAAAATTAGAGCAGAAGAAAATACAAAACACCTTGAAGGAAGCAAGAAACTGCTTTATAAACAAATGAAGGAAAATAAATGTACAGAATTTGTCAACATGAGGAATAGTAATAGGGAAATGCTATATGAGCAGATGGAATACTAGACTTTTTCAGAGACTATTTTAGGGGACAATTCGTAGATGAAGCTATAGGGCACAACATCTGCGATGTAGACCACGATTTGTGTCACTGAGGTTAGGGATACAATTAATAACTTGAAAAACGGTAAGGCTGCTGGGGTAGACAGTATTAACGCTGAAATGCTGAAACACGGTGGTGAGTACATACCACATAGACTGTGTGAATTAATAAATTTATGTTTCGGGGTGGGAGACATCCTATATGATTGGGAAACAGCGATTATTGTACCAATGTACAAAAGAAAGGGAGATAAAAGCGATTGCAATAAGTACAGAGGAATTAGTTTATTAAGTACAGTTAGTAAAATATACTCAAAAATACTTATTCGCAGGGTATTTAAAATAACAGAAGAAAAGATTTGAGAAGTGCAACGTGGGTTTATTCCGGGAAGGTCATGTACGGATCAATTATTTAGCTTAAGGCAAATCAGAGAAAAAAGTTTGAGAGTAGAAAAAAAGTTTTCTGTGCATCTGCTGACCTAGAAAAAGCTTTTGACAAGTTAGAGAGAAGTAAACTTTGGAAAGTCTTGACAGAGTATGGAGTCAATGGATGGCTCCTACAAGCTATAAAAACAATATATACGCGTAGCAAACCGAGTGTAAGGCTAAATAGGAAATTGAGTGACTGTTTCGATATCATTCAAGGCGTTAGACAAGGGTGCGTAACGTCTTCATTGTTATTTATATTATTCATGGACAAGTGTTTAGAAATGGCTCTTTTCGACGAAGAGGGGGTGGATCTCGAAACCATAAGGGTACGTGGGTTACCGTTTGCAGATGATAAGGTTGTTATGGCAGACTCAATCGAAGACTTGCAAAGAGTATTGAATAAACTGAATGCAAGCATGAAGAGCATGGGCCTCAAAATTAACGCAAATAAAACAAGAACTATGGTGTTCGAAGGAAATAATGAGAAAACACTATACAATATTTTATTAAATTATTAGGGAATTGAACACGTTGATAAGTTCGTATACCTTGGTAGCTTATTTACTAGGGATTGGACGATAGATAAGGAATTAGATATACGCATAAACGAAGGTTAGAAGGTTATTGGCTGACCAGGGCCCCTTATCAGAAGTAGACATATATCAAATAAAGCTAAAACGGTAATACATAATTCTATGTTTGTACCGACTGTACTATACGGTAGCGAGACATGGACACATAAGAAGCCACATAAACACAAGAGCTTGCATGAAAAGATACCTGGACGTAAAAGATGCTAGAGAAATATGCCTGTCCTGGCATACTTCTCTAGCTTCTTTTATGTCCATGCATTTTTTCATGCAGGCTCTCGTGTTTCTGTGACTTCTTATGTCTCTTCTAAGTAGGGTCTCATTCACACATTCTAACCATTCTTTCCGCGGTCTACCTCTGGGCACGTTGCCATTTACTTTACCTTGATACACTTGTTTCGTTAGTCGTTCATTTGGCATTCTCTCAACATGTCCGAACCATCTTAACCGATTTCTTTAGTTAGTAGTGTAATAATAATAAAAATTTGCTGAACGTCCTTTCGCAAGTCGCTACACTGTAACATGCTCAGTTAAATAAATTATTAAGGGAATACTTCTAAACATCGCTTTCCATAAATCTGCATTTAATGAGTAAAGTGCGGAAAACATCTTTTACTGTTTACGTCTTATTGAACCCGTTACAATTTAAAAATGGGATAAAGTTGATGACTAGCAAGGGGAATTCTTTTGTGAACTCTTCATGATACCTAATCTGTAATTTCTCTGTAACCTGTATTCACAATGTCTAATTAGACCTTGGATGCATTAAGTTGTAAATAAAGACAATAAATTTTAGACATTCTTCACTAATATCAAAATGCTTCTTACTCTTTGGTTTCCGTTTTTATACAAAGACTGGTTTAATACCTTATTTTTGAGATATTTGAGCAGCTTCTTCCTTACTCTTTTCATACTCAAGTCTGTACTTTTTCGAATGTTTCCGTGCAGTGTTTGAGATTTTAAGTGCACGAATTAAATCTATATTTTCTGCTTGAAGTAATCTTGATGAAATATTTACTTCGTTTAGTATATTTGAAAGAATTATGCACATCATTATAAATTCAAACGTCACCACATTTTCTTAAAATTATAACTGCTTGTAGTTGCATGAATCCATAAGGATACGCTTTTTCATTAGCCGAGAAGATTTCGGAATATTTCAGATATGTAAAAAAATAATCTAGACAATTTTAAATACAATTTTGTTTATTTGGGGAGAGATTACGCAATTTTAAGAAAAATTTTAACCAGTTTAGAAACTCACTAGGACCGTTGAAATCTTAGGGAAAAATTTAAATATTTGATACATTTTCAGAAATCTTTGAAAGTATTAAAATGTTTTTCATCTATTTTAAAATTAAAAAATTCGGAAATATCTTTCCAACTAACTTAAATTGCCCTTAAAATTACCTTTAGATCTTTGAGATTTGTTTCTCGTCATTTTGGAAATCTTATTTCATGTTATAAAATCGTTTTAAGTATTCTCTTAAAATTGAAAATTGCTGAAATCCGTTGAATTACCCTGAAAGCTATTGAAAACCATTGGGTTCAGAATTCTGAATTAAATATAATATTGAATGATTTCGAGTAGTAAATTTTGTTAAAAACGTTGTGTCAATGTCTATACAATTTTTATTCGCAAGCAATTCATGCTCAATTTAAAAGAATTGCCAAAGAAAAAAGATAATTGTATAAGCAGTGCCATACAGCTTTTAGCAGAATTTACTACTCCTCATAATAATATAATATAAAGTTTAATTCATAAAATGCGGTTTTAAAATACTTTTGGAGAAAGAATTTTTTAAACAAATTAGATTTGTTAAAATAATTAAAAAATGGTTAATATATTCTTCCAAATTTCTATAATTGAAATAAATAATTATTTAAAAATGCACAAGAATGTATGAAGCTGAAATTAAAATATAATTTTGCCAGTGACCCCTCTGTAATGCGGGGTTTCGCGGTAAGGAAGTTACGCCGTAGGGGATACAATTTTACACAAATCTAATACCTTCTCTGATGTAATTGTAAAAAATTCATTGCTATATTTTAATTTTCTCAAATTCGTGAGTGTGTGTGTGGGAGCAATACACGGGGAGGTTGGTAGTACGTGACATCATAATACACTATATGCTCTTAATAAAAGAAAATATAATTAAAGGGACTCTGAAGTATAATGAAATTTCCCATAAGACTAAAAAGTCAAACTTAGCCCCGGAACGAGATGAAAATGGTTTAGTTTCAGTGGCGGACTTGCCGTAGGTATACGAGGTGGTTGCCAGTTAGCGCCCCTTTCGTTATGCGTCCCCAAAAGTAATTTTGTTTAAAGAGTCAGTATTTGTACAAGAATTATATGAAAATGGCAGCAGTTCCTCCTAGTATAGTGAAGCGTTTTTCTAAATCTGTCTCAAAACGTCATATTTTGGTACCCAGAAAATGGCGGTCGTTTCAAACTTCGCAGTTGAAATCCACATTATTTCAACCCCAGCAACAAGGCCCAGCAACAAGCCCCCCAGGGATTGCCACTAATCGCCTTTATATTTGAAAAATTAATGACATGAATTATCTTCATGCTATTTCCTTGTCAGACATTCATCTAAAAAAATCGTGTCTATTTATTTATATCTCCAAGAGTTTATTAGATGCTTGTAAAGAATAGCTATTTTAAGTTTTTTAGGGAAAGTTTTAGATGTCTGTAGTTAGAGATAGATAAACGTTTATTTTTCGGTCTGCTGGCCTTAAAAAATTGACTTGTTTACAATTTCATTCTTCACAGAATTTTCTTACAACTACCTCTTGAAAATTAACATCCATCCACACATTATATCTAGTCTGCTCGCTTTTATAGCCTAGCTTTCCTCGCCTTGCACGCATGTCACCATTTTCTCGCTATGCCTCCAATTACTAGCCTCCGCGGCTAACACCTAATACTTATTTACTATTTACAATATTTATAGTTTTCTCAGACCTACTTCCTTTCCTATTTACAATCTTTCCTTCTCCATTCCTCCTTCCTTCTCTCCTTCTCCACATTACCAACACCCCCTTCACCTATGTTACTGCCCTTTTGTCCCCCCTTTCAAGCAACGGTACCAACATGCTTATCCCATTTGTTTCCACCTCTTCACACTCCTCTAACCAGTGTTCAACTTTTGCATCCCCCTTCCCGCACAATTCACACATTCTGTCCTCTCTAGAAACCTAGAACCTATTAAGATGCTCCATGCAAGCGCATCTCATTCTCGCCATAAGTTCCTGACTTCCTTGCTCTCCTTTCGCACATAAATACTATATTACGTTCTCTCCTTTAACATAATCCTTATATAATTCCCGTTAAACCTTGACTCTCTTATTCTCTATTCTCCTTCTGCCTTCTGTTTCTCCATGCCATTCTTTTGAACTATCTCATATACCTCCCACCCTTCCTCGTGCATCCTTCTCACTTCATCCATCTGCAATTCATTCGTTCTAAAATACCTTTCCCTTTTCACCTCCATCTTGGCATACCTACATCTATTCTCCTTCGCCCACCAACATTCCTTAAGCACCTTACTTCCCCCCTCTCCCAAAAATTTCTCCTCATATTTACACGCTCGACTCCCCGTCATAATCCCTAAAATCGTTCTTCTTGTCTCCCTTCTGACAATATAGTTCGCTGTATTCTTTGCCAACCCCAGTGTCCACTTTACATATCTCTCCTGTATCCTATTTAACTTGTCACTTACCTTCCACCCCCACACCTCCACTCCGTAAAGTAAGACACTTATCCCTAGCGATTCAAACAATTTAATTCTCCTTACAAAATCATCCGCGAACAACCTCTTCCCCAGCCCCCACACCTGCTTCATCACCACATTTGCCATTCTCATCCTCGCTCCTTTCCTGAACACCATAATCTTCGATTTGTCCGTATATAACTCTAACCTATTTTTGTCCAAATATTTACTCAACCTTTTCATGATCTCCTTCAGAGCCTCTTCGCTCTTTGCTAGCAGCTCTATGTCATCTGCATTAGATGCCTATAGTTGTGAGGATCTACAAGTTCTGAATTTTTTACCAGAAAATTATTTATTGCAAAATCAAAAATACTGAGGGTTATAAAATTTTCTGCAATACCTGTGCTGGAACTTTTGACTTAAATGGTCATTGAGAAGGATCTGAGTTAGTGTTTTCTCCATTGGTGACGTCACCGTCGACTAAATAGGTTTTAGTCCGCTGAAGAACTGAGTAATGCTATGCCCATCCGCCAGGTACCTCTTCTTCCTGCGACTGCGCATTCGCCAGGTACTACTATTCATTCTTAGCAGATTGCAAATACTTAAACACAAATCTCTTATCTGTTTCCTGGAAATGTTCGGCCCTGTTGGATAGTAGGGGATATCAGGAATTTACTGTCCCTAATCCATTATAACCTATCATTCTTGACCGATTTTTATGATTTTTATTTTAGAAATACTCAGGATTAGTTCATGCAGGACGACTTCAGACCCGATTTTTCAATTTCGCTTTGCGGGACATATTATTTAAACAAAATGAACGTAAAAATTTGACATTTTACTAATGTTATTTTTTTCTCCGAAGAAAAGTCTGAAGAGAAGTCGCTATCTATCAAAATTATTGCAGATTCACTTTAGAAATATAAATATTCAGTTAAAAATTTAGGAAAATTGCTATAAAAAATTAATATAAGCAAATTTTTTCATATAGTGCTCAACAGTAACAGAAAATTTTATCATGATGAAAAATGACTAAATATCTCGTCGAAATAGTATTTGGAATAAACAAATTTTAAAAAATGAGTCTTTTTCATTGCGAAGAAATAATTTTATCCACTAAATTATGTTGCAGCTATCTCACCTATTCTAACGATCGCCTTGTGGAAAGTTGATTTATTTGATATCCCCTATACTCGCTTATTCGAAATTGCGCAGTTCTGTTATCTCCCAACACGGTCCCTGTACGGGCTGTGTAGTGACGCCCCAATCAGTGGTTGACCAGTTAAAAAAGAAGTCCAAACAGCCGTCTTTCTTTTGAATTGAGTATTTTAACATGAGGTTACAGGAATATTAACAACTTATTCGAGAAAATATTCTTAACGTAAATGTAAGTCATAAATGTACAAATAGTAATATTTCTCAAGTGGAGAATGTATTTTCTTAGTCATATTCCATTCTTTTGTCGATTGACGACCTTTCAGTGTCACGAAATAGAATCAACTGTTCTAAATTTGAGATGAGAGTACCCGATCTGATATACTAGCTTCAAATTTTGGACATTTTATTTCGTGATACCGGAAAATCGTCAATCGACAAAAGAAGGGAAGATGACTGAGAAAATACGTTCCAAACTTGAGAAATAACACTTTTCAGACCTTTATAGCTTACCTTTGCGTTTATAATATTTTATCCAACAAAGTTTCCGGCACTCCTATGTCAAGCACTGTGCTAACCATCCAGGCATTTCCACCTATCTAAGAATAACCTCGTGGGCGACGTCATGTTGCACAACTCACTAGTCCACGAAATATTTAAATCATTTTTTTATTCTATTATATTGATTTTTAGTTAGAAAATTGTCGTACGTCAAGAAAAACACTGACATTCATAAAGCGCTAACAGTACGTGACTTTTCAAATCCAGAAGTCGGGACCGTTTGAACCGTTTCCAAGAACCGTTCTATAAATTACTACACCGCAGTTACTACACTAGAGTCGGGTATATTCATCTGCATCATTATTGGTAGTATTTATTGATTTAAAATAGACCTGCGCTTTTTGGCTCATAATGATTTCAAAAATTTACTTAGCGCGCACTCCTCGATACAAGAATGGTTCAGCCAATGAATACCGCTTGATAAAAATAAGTTGCTGACTCTTGGTAGAGGTAAGGGCCCCTCTAGCCTTAGAATAATACTGCCGTGATTTGCAATAACACAGTTAACTGCATTGCGGATAAGTCTCTTGAGCCGCCTACCGTTAACTGCTTTCTAATGACTTATCCGATTTGCAGTTAACGGTGTTTTTCGAAATCACGGCAGATTAAGTGGTGTATGTTTCACGGCTGCTAAATTAGGTGACACTGTGATAGTTTTCTATGCTTCAATAAGTAGCTTTACCAGTAATTCTTTATTAATATTAGGGGTAATTCTGATGTAAACGCGTAAAAATAAGCACATCTTTAACAATTATTTGTTGTGCGCATTATTGCATATAATGAGGCAAAATTTTTCCCCTTGAAAGGTATGACTTAGGATCATAGAAAAAAATTTGAACATTGAAAAAAATCTATTTAATTACAAAGGTGCTTTTACATCAATAAAACTATTTTTAAAACTGCTGGCCCATGTGATTCTGACCCTCTTGGATATCAGAACTAGAAAATTGAAGTAGATTCTTAATCTGTGACCCTTTCGATAAGGCGATAATCAATGGTTTGATGAGTATTGTGTTAAAATTGTAACCCGATCGATTTATTTTGAGAAAAAAGTGTCTTAAAGTTTTTCAACGAATATTAATTCTATGACCACAAACTACCAAAAAAAGAAACAACATAAAATTTGACTTTTTTACTTATCACATCAGAATGCTTCATTCAAATTAAGTAATAATATAAAATTCTAACTTTAATGAGCAAATAGATATTAATGCTAATAACATTAACGCTCTCTAGTTGTTGTCGTACTCTCATGATGAAACATACGCAATGAGATAGCTGTAACATGAATAAAAAATATAAATAATAAAATGTCAAATTTTGACGTCCTTTTTGTTTAAATAATAAATTCCAAATAGCTAAATTAAGACAGCCTAAATATTTGAAAATAAAAACATATTAAAATCGGTTAGGGATTTTAGGCTGTAGTGGATTATGAACAGTAAATTTCCTACTCCTACTCCTACTGAGTACGATTCGTATTATGGAGATCAAGGTTTAAAATGGATATTAGAAAGTACAAAGGCAAACAGTTTTTATTTTGTACGATAAGAATGTTAAAGCTTAATCTCTTCTCCCTACACACCTGAAAAATGATCAAGAAATATATCATGCTGTATACATCTAGCCGAAACTGCTTGAAGCTCAAAAATCTCATAAATTTGATCAAATCCTTCATGATCTTAGCCTAACTAATGTAGCAAACCCTAGTTGGTTTGCTGGTGAAAACAGCTGTGTGTATATTAAACAGGGAAAATGGTATGTATTTACGCACAGAGGTGAACGATATATCTTGATAAAGATCTATTTAAACTATGTGACAACTTACAACTCATTATTGAAAAGATCGAATTGTCTGCATAACATTCTGCGGATACCAAACAATATAATTGTATCGATAAACGTGCGCTAAACAAGCCTCGAAAAAAACATATAACGATAGAACAGTGTTGTATTTTTTACGCGTTTTTCTTGGAAACCTGAAGTAAGGTACTAGACACCTCTCTTCGGAGCTGGTTACAATTATAATGAAGAGAAAAATAGCTACATGGCTTCGTTTTCATCATTTAGACTTTTTTTCAAAATATAATTCATAGCTGTAGGAGTTCGGCTGAACTGCTTTAATTTTACGAAATGTATACACTGTCAGCACCGGTAAAAAAAATGTTTCGGTATCGGTAAAAAAATGGTCGGTACCAGTAAAACAATTACCGGTACCGAAAATTTTTTTACCGTTTTTTTCAAAAGCATATTTCTAGAAAGGTAGCGACTGAGCGCGCGTATTCATGAAATTCGTCCCTCTGTCTGTTCACACAAATAATTTTAGTCAAAACCGGACCCCTTTCCAACGTCTCGTGGAGGACGGGAAGGCACCCCTGTGACTGTTTACAGAAATAATTTCGGTCGAACACCGACCCCCTCCCAACGTCTCGTGGGGAGGAGCACCCCTCTGCCTGTTCACAGAAATGATGGCCAAACCCCTACCTCTTTCCAACGTCTCGTGGGGGGGGGGGCTGTGACTGCTCACAGAAATAATTTCGGTAAAACCCGTATCCCTTTCCAACGCCTCGCAGGAGCGGGAAGGCACCCCTGTGACTGTTCACAGAAATAACATTTTCCAAAAATTTTTAGTCTGGTAAACAAACTATTAAAATGGCCGATATTGAGGATCGAACAGAAGCATTAAACACATTTGAAAAGAATTAATTTTTGAATATCCTTTTCACGCAGTTTAGGCTCTACCGTTAAAATATCCTTTTTTTAAAAAACCGGTCACAACAATTTTCGGTACCAAACAACAAAAATTTCAGTACCGGTAATTTTTGTTTACTGGTACCGACAATTTTTTTTTACTGGTACCGGTTTTGTGTAGACAAACTTAATGTTGATTGCTTAATTTACAAATTTTCTAGAAATATGAATGATTTGATTTGCTTGCTTTAACAATTAAGTCTTTTTCCTTATTTAAAGGCCTTTAGAAATAAAAGTCTCAAAAAAACGATGAACAATGTATTTATTATTAAAATATTTTCAAAATGACTCGAAACCATTTTTACTTCAATAAACACATTTCCATTTCTGAAAACTTAACTGAAGAAATCCCCACTTCGCGGAATAATTCTTCAATAGTATTATTGTGCAAAAATTAGGAACTACATACTTCCAACAGCTTCCTGAATATTTGAAAACTTTTCCTTCTATACTATGACATTTTTGAGAGTCAAAGAATAGATCCTTTTGGAAATTAACCTATTTCGAGTGACCTTAAAATTATAATAGAGATAGAGAGCTCCAGATACTTTTTCTCAGGACTTTTAAATTGCGATGAAATTGTATCTTATTAAGTAATACAACTTTCAATTAAAACTTTGTCTTCAAAGTTTTGTATTTTCGAGGTAAGAGGATAGTCACGTAAACTTATTTCTCATGAGTTAGACAACAAAAAGGAGCTTTTTATTCGCGCTATTTACAAGTATTATAAGGAGTTTGACCTTGTTTCAAAAATTAAACAAGGTTAAAAAAGGGCTATCTTATACCACCTCTTCTATAAGTCTACTTTTTGTTTCCTGGTTTGGTGGAAAAACTTTTTTTTCGTGAAAAATAGTCTACTTTATAATTTACTAAATTATTGCAGTTTCTTTTGCCTGCAGCAAAAAGAAAAAAATACAAAACTAGTCGACTTTTCAGAATACACCAATAGCTATTCGTTTATTAGGCAAAATAATAAAAAGGAAATCAAAGGATACCAATCAAATCCTTCAACAGTGTTATGATTGTATGTCCTACTGCGTATGTATATAATCTACGTATGCAACAATAATAAATTATATCTACTCCTAATTTTCTTCTTCTATCCGTCATTTTATATCTAAGATGTACTTATATGGGGATGTAATTGATAATAAAGTATATCATCTTATTATAGTATTTTATTTTTATTTTTTTGGCCTCTATTATAATTTTATAAATATCATAACACAAAAAAGTAACGTTGTCAATTACACTGATTAATTTTCGTTTATTTCCTTTTTATTATTTCCCAAATTGTATTTTTTAAACATAGAGATATTAATTTTATTATAGGATTAGGGGATAGTGGAGCTAAGCCGACAGTGAGGCTGAATCGATACTTGCTTTGGTAAAGAAAAATGTATACCACGTAAATTGTTCTTTTTTTTAAAAAAAGTGGCCCTAATGCTTTACCTTTGTCGACAGAGTTAAATGGCATCCTGCATGACATTCATCTCACGTAAATGTGTTCTTTATTTCTAATTTTTGGATGATTTTCAATGTTTTTTATATAGCAATGTACAAAATTGACGCGTGGGGCTAAGTCATAACCGAGAATGTCATCGTACCTGTAGGGTAGAGACAGATGAGATAAAGTGGCCTATTATAGTACGATTTTCAAGCATTTTTTTCAGTAAAAAAACTGATATGTAAATAATCTAAAATCGTAATTTAAACACATGTTATGGGATGCGACGTTTCACACCGAATACATTTTTTAAAAGCTTTGATTCATTTTATATTCAGCAATTGATGAATGAAATAGCACATGAACCTCCAGACCCGATTATGAAACAGGATTTTCGGGTATGCACCCATGTTTCGTACAGGGATACCTCTATTATGAAAAACGATATAATTTTTTGTTTATTGATTTAATTATCAATATTTCAAGCGAATGTTGTTGAAACGGGATTCAATTAATTAGTTCAATCGGAAAAGAAACAAAACATTTACAAAAATAATAATTTGAAGTGAAATTATAAGAGATAAAAACAGGAAATTGTTTTTAAATTGAAAAATAATTTTTTATACGAATTTAAACATTTGCCACTTAATTTTGTATTTTTGTCAATTTACATAAAAAAAATGACTTTAGCCTAAATTAGTTATCATATTAGTACTTTTAGTAACGCAAATTAATAAATAGTGGATAACTTATTTACCTTCTTGTTTAACTTTTTATTGTATCAGTTTCATTTCATTCTGTAATCTCTTTTTGTCTTCGGCAAAATTCTTTTTCTGGTCCTGCAATTCTTTCTTCTTCGCTAATTTCTCTTCTTTTATTTTGTTCTCTCGCTATTTTTCAGTTTGAATTCTTAGCCATTCCTCGGAAGTCCCTACTATAGATAGTTTTTTCTTGTTCTTAGCTTCTTGTTTCGTTTTCTTATTCTTAAACAAATATTCAATCGGAAGAGTAAAAGATTGACTGAAATTTTTTTTGGTTTTTAGGCGACTCATCTATTGGAATAAAGAATGCATACAAAGATTATTAACAATTTGAATTGATATATATGATTTTAATTTAGAATTTCACCTTTCAAAGATTCTTTTTGATTTTAGGAGCTTCTCCTTCAGAATCTAAACTATGTTGATTGTTTGGTTTGATGATTTCTCTGAAATGCCATTGTCAACTGTATCAACTTGATTTGTTATTTCTGAAACGATTTCCGTTCCTCTTCAGATCGTAAACTGTGTTTAGGGTCCATGATTTCTCTAGGAATGTCATTGTCAACTTATTCAATTTGATTTGTTGCTTGAACGTTTGAAACAAAAGATGAACAAAATAGATCACTAACTAGATATCAATGTTTGTAGTTTAAACTGCGCAATATTACAAGTATTTCAATCTTTCGATACCGCTAAATCCAAATCAGTTATTGAATTGATTGTATTGAGATTCTCTGATGGAAATAAATATGGCTCTAAAGGTAAGATCATGAATATTTGGTATTCTGTGCTGAGTCCATCGAAAAATATTGTAGTTTCATCAGATAAAGTTCAAACTTGTTCAGTACCAATTGGATCTCTCTCAAAATTCTCCTGAGTTGATTGAACTGATTCGTTAGGCACGGTGGATACTTGCTCTAATGCAATGAGACCTGTCGGAATGCTGTCTTCGTAATAATCATCTCGGGGAAGTTCAAAGTTGACTATTTCTAATTACTTAATTCGAGGCTTTCCACTTTGATCATTTGAAACTAAATTTTCATTATATTCTATTAGAAATTCACCTTTGTATGAAAATAAATTATTACCTGAATTTATCAAAAAATATGAATCACGTGTTCAAAATCTAACCAGAAGTTTTCTTCTTGAGCATAAGCCAGTATGTAAATAAACCTTTGTTTTCTACAGAACCAATCACCTCTCCAGATTCTTCACAAGATTTGAAGAAAAGTAGCAGTCTTTCTTGGAGGAAAATTTTTTTCAAAATGCTTCAAATATTTTTCGTCTGTTAAATTTGTGTCCAGAGATTCGTTTTACTTTGGCTTTTCATATTCAACAGACTCGTAGAAAGTTTCTGTTGTCATCCATCCACTGTTGGAGATACCAACACTCCAGCTTTTTGGATAATTTGGTAACATTTTCTTTGTGAGTTCTGATGCATATTTGTACAAGACCATAGGTGCTGTCCTTGTACCCTAAGCATTGTACATGAACAATACTGTTGTATTCTCTCTTTCCGGAGTATCGATGACCTTGTAGACTGTACGCGCAACTTTTTCTACTAACACTCTATTAGGTTTAGGATGCAATTGAATGTTTTTTTTTTGTCACAATTAAATACTCTAGAAGCATGTATATCTTCTAAGTCTTTCTTTTCTAAATATGTGTTTACTTCTTAAAATCAGGATCGCAAATCTTCTTCAGACATGCTAGGCCTTACAAGAGTAAGACTTTGCGCTACACGTAAACTAATGTTTGGATGGTGCTTTCTAAATCCGTAGTGAAATTTCTTTCCAGGACGATTGTTTTTAAGATAAGTCTTCCTCTATTCTTTCAGAACATACTTCTCGATCCTGTCAAAAAATTCATTTTTAATTTCAGGCATACCTGTCTCGCCTCTGTACAACAACCACATTATGACATCATTTTCTTCTTCACTAGTTAAAACTGTATGAGGTCCACGTGTTTTGGCATGAGAATTTTTTAATCTTCTAGACAGCGTAACGTGGGGAACACCATATGTATCACCCGCTTTCTCAAGTGACAGATCCTCATTCAAAGCTTTCATAGCATTATTAATTGCTTCCGGAGTGTAATATTTTCTTTTTTCAACCTTTCCATTGCACAACTTTGACCTTGCATTTTGAGTTTGATTTTTTTGACGGACTAACTTTCTTTTCGCTTAGCTTTTTGCCCTTCTGATTTTTATACCTTTCAGATTTCTTCGATTTACACTTCTTTATATCTGTATTAAGCAATAATTAGGTATATAATTTAAGAATAATACAAGTAAGAAGTCTTTGCTCTGTTCAAGTGAAGAATCAGTGTTAGGTTAGAATTGAGGTTGTAGACTAGTGCGTCCAGTTTTTACTTAGTTTCCCATGAAAACTGAAGTTACATGGAAGAAAAATTTCTTAATGCACGTGTGACTGCACTTTAACGTTAAAAAATAGATTTTAAATAATCAATAACTCCGAAATTTACAACTCCGAAACGTGCTCCGCGGTGTTGTTGTCGTGTTTCGTGAATGGGGAAATGCACGCAATTCGGGTTCCGAATTATGAAACACGAGTTTCTGGCATTTCATAAATAGGAGCAAAGAAAATCGTATCCTATCGAGAAATACACATTAATCGTTAGATTATTAGTATTGTAAAGAAAAAATAACGATAGTAATTCATTCTATGGGCTCTTATCTAAAAAGTGAACTTGCATCTTTTCGCGTAAGTTGTATTCATATAAGGTAATACCTCTAAACATATAATACTGTGCTCCTCCCCTACGTTTCACTTGACTGCATGATAATAAGTTTTTTCTTTATTTCGACAACTGTTATCCTGTATTTATTAAAATCGTATCATAAAGAGGATATTCCAAAAATAATGTCAATATTTTAGGCGACTTTACCTTATACATTCATACAGGCAGACAGATAGAAACCTTTACCAAAATCATTTGTTTTTCTGATTTAAGGGTTCTCAAAACCTGAAGATTTAATAAAAATCGAAAAAGTCAAGTTTGACATAAAACTTCTTTTAATCATAGGATGAGAACGTAACAAAAATTTGTTTAACAACATATTTATAAGTATTGTTGGATCGAGAATTTTTTTGGCTACAATAACAAAAAAAATTTAACGTTTCCTGCAGTTTTTTATAATAACTGATAGTCAGAAATCCTGCATTGAATGCAGCGCTATCGTCTGAGCCACCGAGGCTTCAATAATACCTAATATCTTTTTCAGCAAATTTAATTTCAATCAAAAAATTACTTGAAAAAAGTATCGGCTTAGCCCCACTCTTCCTTAAATGATTCTTTTTTTCTGAATTTAATTTCGCACCATTTAATGAATTGCTTAGGCAAAATTTTTTCGTTTGAAAAAAATGTCGTTTATTAACATTAAAGGTTCACCATGCGAAATAAGCCAGAAAATTAATACTTGGATTTTTTCTTTGTTTTTGTTTCTTTATGGTAATGCTACGGCCCCAAAAACTTTATTTATAAAATTATTATATAAACTATACTTATGTATAATATTTGCTTAAAATCTTATCACGTTTATATATTTTTAAATGATCATGACACCACTTAATATAGCCCCCATTCAAGGCAATACAATACAAAACAAAAGAATAAAACAACTTTATATAATCAAATACCTTCAAAATCACTTTTTCAAATAAATTGATTGTTTATATGAAGTTATATAAAGTATCAGCTTTATCATAAAAATATCACTTTTAACACTTTTCTCAACTTTTACAAACGACTTACGATTTATGATGCAGTTTGAATCATAATGGCATAATTTGATTCACAATAGCATTTTTCATTTGTTTTATGAACATTTCTATATAAAAAAATGAAAAATATCAGTGTTTTGTGCACTAGATATAAATTATATATAACTTTTTCACCTGGGAGGCATGACTCGCACTATCATTATCTACAAAAAAATTATGTCAGTATGTCAATTCCACTCAAAGTAATGGTGGAACATAAAGAACGAACAAAAATGCACTACAAATATGACTCCTTTTTCGCTGTGCTTATTCGACTAGAAATATGTAATAATACAATAAATACTACCAAGTAATAATAAACTTTTTTTCTTTACAGGAAATGTATTTGTGATAGCAGCAATTCTGAAGGAAAGGAATTTGCAGTCAGTGGCAAATTACTTAATAGTGAGTTTGGCTGTTGCAGACCTAATGGTTGCCTGTCTTGTCATGCCTTTGGGAGCTGTTTACGAGGTATGAAAATGATGAATGATCTAAAGTTCAAATCAATTTACCTAAATTTAAACGAAAAATTTAATCGATAATTACAAAGAAGATTTGCTTAAGGACATTTTCATTTGATTATTTATTTTGATAAATAAAGTTGGGTGTAAAATCTCCCCTTTTTTTGAACCGACTTGCAAGCGCACGATTCACATTTCTTTGAAAGTGCTTCAGAGCGTCTTTCATTTGTACTTGCATTCTCTTTATATTTAGTTTTCATTTGCCCTATATGCGTGAATGGGCATTTGCGCGCGCGATTGTGTGTGTCTAGATACAGGATACCCCGGGATCAATTTTTCCCAAGTGTGGATCTTGTACGCACTTCTATATGCCAAGTGCAATCCCATAGGGCGTAAGTCAAATAAAGTTCATTTGGGTAGACTTCAAGAGAATTATTTAATTATTCAATATTCGCTGGGTTTCTTCGACCAGAGGAATTATTCAACTACGAGAACAGTATTACGTCTCTATTGGTGACAGTTTATTAGTAAATATGTACGTGAGTTTGACATCTAATAAAAATTTTTTCAATATGAAGCCGTTTCTTATCGATGTTTAACTTGTTACTTTTTTATCTTAGACTAAAATGATTATATTTGGCTAATTTTCAATTTTATAGGCTTCAATTTTCAATTAAGTAATTTTGAACCTCTAGAATAAAAAACAACGTTTCATTGTTTATTCGTACAAATAAGAATCGAGTAGTTTTTGAGCAGATAGTTTATTCTTCGACTATTTATAAGTTTTTTAATATTAAGTGTAACAATCTTCTTTTCACGACCGTTATTGTATATTTCTTCAAGCTCTTTCTATTGAACATAAGCATTGTTAATGACGTGGAAAAAGCATTTATAACCGAAAAATCACCGGGACTTTTTTTGAGAGGCCACTCTGAAATACTTTATATTCATGTTGAGAATCTGACTGTCAATATTGCTCAATACTTTTTAATTGATTGTCTTAATATTTGAATTATTTTAAGTTAAAATCTTTCCGAATATATATATTTTTTTAATAAACCATTAAGCCATTTCCCTTTCGGGGTAGGCGTGACTCATTCGGTAGGGGAAAGGAGTAGTGTGTGGAAGGGATAGAGATTTTTCAGATTGATCCAGAATTCTCGTGCTATTTAAGTAAATAACACGTTCGTTCCGCAACACTGCTCCGACCCAGGTTGCTGATCAATCTCTCTAGCAATCACCCCAAGCGAAGAACCTCACGAAATCGTTATGTAAGGTACCCCACTTGGATCCATTAGTAGCCAAGGTCTTTTGTTTCAGGCGTCATTCACTCTACTGACACTCTTTTATTAACTATTTGCCGCCATACTTTCCTGTCCTGGCATAATTCTCTAGCTTCTTTTATGTCTGTGCATTTTTTCATGTAGACTCTCGTGTGTCTGTGACTTCTTATGTCTCTTCTAACTAGGGTCTCATTCACACATTCTAACCATTCTTTCCGCGGTCTACCTCTGGGCACGCTGCCATTTACTTTACTTTGATACACTTGTTTCGTTAGTCGTTAATTTGGCATTCTCTCAACATGTCCGAACCATCTTAACCGATTTCTTTTCCATGTGTCTACTAGCATCTCTTCTGCACCACATTCTTTTAGAATTATCTCGTTACTTACTTTGTCCATCAGGGTTTTCCCGCATATAATGCGCATTAATCTCATGTCAATTGCGTTAATTTTACTCTTATCTTTTTCTTGATATGTCCATGTCTCGCTACCGTATAGTATAGTCGGTACAAATATAGAATTATGTATTGCCATTTTAGCTTTATTTGATATATTTTTAATTCTGATAAGGAGACCTGCTCTACCAATCACCTTCTTACCTTCATATATTCGTCTATATAATTCCTCATCTATCTTCCCGTCCCCAGTAAATAAGCTACCAAGGAATACGAACTTATCAACTTGTTCAATTCTCTCATCATTTAATAAAATATTGTATAGTGTTTTCTCACACTTTCCGTCGAACACCATAGTTTTTGTTTTATTTGCGTTAATTTTTAAGCCCATGCTCTTCATGCTTGCATTTAGTTTATTCAACATTCTTTGTAGGCCTTCGATAGACTCTGCCATAACAACCTTATCATCTGCGAACGCTAACCCACGTACCCTTACTGTTTCGAGATCCACACCCTCTTCGTCGAAGAGAGCCATTCTTAAACACTTGTCCATGAATAATATAAATAATCATGAAGGCATAACGCATCCTTGTCTAGCTCCTTGAATAATATCAAAACAGTCACTCAGTTTCCCAGTCACAATATATACATTCACAATATAAACAATATATACAGGTAGCAAAGCGAGTGTAAGAACACTCGCTTTGCTACCTGTATATATTGTTTTTATAGCTTGTAGGATCCATCCATTGACTCCATACTCTTTCAGGACTTCCCAAAGTTTACTTCTATCTACCTTGTCAAAAGCTTTTTCTAGGTCAACAAATGCACAGAGAACTTTTTTTCCTACTCTCAAACTTTTGTCTGTTATTTGCCTTAAGCTAAATATTTGATCCATACATGACCTTCCTGGCATAAACCCACTTTGGACTTCCCAAATCTTTGCTTATAATTGCTTTTTTCCAATCGTCTGGGACGTCTCCCATCTCGAAGCATAAATTTATCAATTCGCACAGTCTATGTGGTATGCACGCGCCACCGTGTTTAAGCATTTTAGCGTTAATACCGTCTACCCCAGCAGCCTTACCGTTTTTCAAGGTCTTAATTATATCCCTAATCTCAGTGACACAGACTTTTTCAATTGAGTTTTCTATCGCAGCGTGTTCAACATCGCAGTTGTGGTGTTCTATATCTTCATCTCCGAATTGTCTCCTAAAATAGTGTCTGAAAGCTTCTAGTATTCCGTCTGCATCATATACCATTTCCCCCCTATTATTTCTCATGTTGACCATTTCTGTACTTTTTTTTCCTTTCATTTTTTTATAAAGTAGTTTCCTGTTTTCTTTAAAGTCGTTTTGTGTTTTTATCTCTTCTTCTTCTCTAATTGTATATTTACTTTATTTCACTAATCGTTTAAGTATACTGTTTTCGCGTCTATAATCATTTCTACGTCTATTTCTTTCCTCATTGCTAAGACCTGCGATGTTCAAAGTTCTCTTGTACGCTTCTCTTTTTGCTTTTTGG
>NC_046662.1:93197784-93215976 GCF_010883055.1 Belonocnema kinseyi
GATTCGCGTTTGTTTTGCTTTCTTGGTTCTCTTTTTTCTCCATCCCCGACCTAAGTTAATTTTTGAGATCAGAAGATAATGATCAGTATTGCATTCAGGACCTCTCATGACTCTTGTATCTTTGACTAACCTTCTTAGTCTTTCATCCGCAACAACAAAGTCAATTATACTGCGGTTATTTGCTTTAGACAAGGTGTACATGTGGATAATTTTATGCCTAAACCAAGTATTTGTAATAAACAGACTCCTTTCTAAGCATAGACCAACTAATTTATCTCCGTTATTGTTTGTTCTTTGATCCCCAAAATTACCCCATACTCCTTCTGTATCCTGATTTTGGATGCCCACCCAACCGTTCATGTCTCCTAGTAGAATTATTCTTTCCCCATGTTCGCAAATGTTTATTGTGACATTTAAAATGTCCCAGAAGGCGTCTTTTACTTCTCTAGGATCACGATCCACCGGCGCGTAGCATGCCATGATAAATAGTCTTCTGATTCCTACTTTCATTCTAGCCCACAGCAGTCTGGGAGACACGAATCCATGGTCTCCGAGATGTTGCTTTGCTCTTTCACATCCCTTTTTTTCAGACACACATAAAATGTCTAGTTTCTTCACTCCATAGTTTCACGCAATTCTTTTACCTTGAGATCATTTACTCCCCTAGTATTCCAAACACCCAGTCTCCATTCGTCGCCTGAAACATGACCTTTAGATTTTGCTTGTGCATGCCTTTTGTCATTAAAAGTTCCAGTCCTTTCCGAGGCTATTTTGTAGTTTGTATTATTCATTGTTTAGATTATACGCCCAACTGACACCTTTATGCAATAAGTTTATTTTCTGAGTCGAAATCATTTCAAATTTAAGTATCAAATCGTCATATGGTGGAGATTGTAGTTCTAACGTCAGTTCCACCAAAAACTTCAGTAAATAAGGGAGGGTTGGGAGAGGGGGGAGGGAGAAGCGAGTTACGCCCCCCCCCGCCACTGGTTCAAAATCTCGGCGTCATTTTTAGTTTGTAGATTTAAAATTTCTTTTTTTCTTTTTTTTATCGTAAAATTATAATGAATTGTTATGAATTACTTATCTTTAAATACGTTTCCGGATTTCCTAGTAACCGCATATCGAAGCAGAATTTTAAGAAAGTGCATTTATACCAAATTCAAAATTTTCTATTTAGCTTTTTCCCCAACCGAGTATATAAAAGACCGTTCTCTTTTAGAGTTGCCACGAAACTGTTACAGAAAACACAAGATAATGTAAGGGTCAATTTACAACTACATCATATCCGAGAGTTGTTAAAATCATCTTGTTTAGGTTTCTCCGAAAACATATAAATATACACATATTTATATTGAAAGTCAAGAAATTTCAATTCAAAATGTGCAAAATTGAAGAAATATAAAATATATATCCAGAAAAAGAAACAAAAAAGACAAATTTTGAAGAAATATTCAAATCTGAATCGAAGCCAAAAACAGGTGTTTTCGACAAAACGGTTGAATTTTCAACAATATAGATATATTTTCACTTGAAAAGAAAATGTCAACCAACTAAAAATGATCAATTTTCAACCAAACATTTGCATCCCTAATCAAAAGAATTGATTTTCTACCGAATAAAAATAAGTTTTAAACGAAAAGGATGACTGTTGACAGAATTGTCGAATTTTGAAGAAAATGATTCAGTTTTGAGCCAAGTAATACAATTTTTGACAAAAAAAGAACTATTAACAACAAATTTCATTGTAGGCGTCTCGACTAAAAATAATAAGTATACACACATATACATACACACATATATATATATATATATATATATCTTTTTTTGTATTTTTATTTTAGGCCTACATCTTTGAATTTACAATAAAAAACGAGCCCCCCCCCCTCACCCCCCGGTTGAAAATATTGGCGTTATTTTTAGTTTGTTGGCTTAAAATTTCTTCTTTTCTTTCTTTTTTATAAGTTTTAAATTCAAGTAATAAAACTGGCACGACAATTTCTCTATTAAATCTTTTCCAATTGTAAATTTGATATTGAAAGTCTGTATTTTATATTTAATAATTTGATATGAAAATATTTTTAATTGTTTCGTTTCAATCTTAGTCAGTTTTGAATTTAATAATTTTATATTCAAGTATACTAAATTGTTCAGTTTTAACTTAAACGTAAAAAATTGTTTGGTTTGTTAAATTCATAAAAATCGTAGAATATTAAATGAAAGGACTTGTTAGTTGTACAATTTTCAGTTTAAAGGATTCAAAATTTAAAATTTATAAATATTTGATTGCAAGGTTTCAAGAAAGAGTAATAATTATAAATAAAGCGTTATAAATTTAAAAAAATAAAAATGTAAGAATTCTCTTGTTTAAAACCAAAGTGGATGAAAATAGATCCATCCAAAATTGATACCTCAGTATTTGAATAATTTCTTTCATTTTGAGGGGTAAATTTTGTTATCTAAGATAAATTACTTTAATTTGGTTATATCCAATCTATTCTTTAAATTCCAATTGCCAAATTTTAATGGTTTTGAATTAAAAATTATTTAAGTTCTATAGTTTTTTATTTTTAGCGATTTTAATTGGAAAGTATAGAATTGTAATTCCTTTGAATTTTACATGATTAAATTTTTAAATTCTCCTCATTTGAAAATTTTAATATGAATTCCTTCAATTTCGAGATTCTTGAATTAAAAATAAATTTTTCAATCTTGAATGCTTTGAATTGAAAATACCATTAAAAATACTTTTATTTGAATATGATACAAGTTACATTTCTTTAAATTTAATTCGAAATTTTTTCCTTTTTTTAATTTCTAACAAATCAAAAATTATTTGACTTGGATCATTTTCAATACAAAATAGTTTAATTTTGAAAAATGTTCCATGATTTTTATTAGAAATTACTAATTATGGTTTTAAAAATTTGACGAACTCTTAATATTGGTTTTTTTCCTATTTATGCATTTTTGAATTGTTTTATATTTTTAATGTGACGATATAAAAACCCAATGGCGTGAAGGCGCGCTTCTCGCAAGTGCATTTTCATCTAGATAACATCAGATTCATACTTAACTATATTTCAAACGTTTAACCAGCATTCAAATATTTTAAGAGTTTAGATCGGTCTTCATTTTAAGTCTAGTAGTGTAGTTGCAGATTTTTAGCAATGAAACCTTCATTTATAATGAGTTAATTGTTTAATAATAACTCATATCTTTAGTTTTTTATATCAAATTAATCTTTCCTTTAAAAATTTAAAAGTCTGGAATAACCCAAAGCAAACGATCAGTTCTATAGATTTCTACATTTCTTGACTTTTTCTGATGAATAATTGAAATAACATCCACGTTTTCTTGATGAGATTAGCCTTTGAATATTTTTCCGTAATATTTACGTTACCAGATGAAAAGTATGATATGCAAACCGGAAGTGCATTATTTCAATCATCTATCGGTCAAATCAATTGATTCTGAATGTAATATTTACCTACTTTATTGGAATTCAATAACTAAGTTTTGAGACTCACCAAACCTCGTTAAATTTCACAAAGTGGATCCGAGTTCTGTGCTGATAAAAAATCTGACTATAGAACTTTGAATGTATAAACAGTAGGCGAGAGTTCAGAGTTCACAGGTAGTTGGTTATTCGCGAATTGATATTGGAGCTCTTGAAACCAGCTGACCTTGAAATCAATAATAGAAGATATAATACTGTACAAGAGGCGTTAATTGGAAGATACAAAAATGGAAAGTCTGGTCTCCACTGTTTTAAATGCAACCGATCCTGAATTAAACGAGAACGATGAATTATTAGGTCGAGTGAAACGAGTAAAAAAAGTGATAGAAGGAATTATTTATCATTCTTTTCTACCTCAATAAGCCGCAGTTGGATAATATCAAAAGCTATATTTCACGTTAATCGATCTCCGATAGACTTCTACACGGCTACTCAGCTTAGCTGTCATTATGACTATTACCGATATAATTTACGAGTTTAATTTTTTTAATACCATGTTCAATTTCCGGGTAATGTGGTTTCATTCGAGCGACGTGAATCCTTCATTGTTTTGGCAGATTGAAAATAAATGTCAATTGTGGTTTTGTTGTGTATGAAGTAAAGTGATGGGCCATAAATTTTAGAATTTATAGATATTGATACTTTATTTATTTTTATAGTGGCCAAAAAAGGATTAATTTAAGTCGAATCACCGCACTAAAATCGGAAATTTTATAATATTGCTATAAAAATGGTTAAAGTGATAAATTTATAGTATATTTTTCTGTTCCAGTTTTTCTTACGTTTCAAACTGTCTTTCTAAAAATTTTTCGATTTCCCTGGAACCGTCTGTTCAAATTAGCATTTCTTGCGAAGTGACTGCTGGTCTCGCTAATGCACAAGTTTGACTATGACTCGGCGGACAGCATGTTGAAGTACCCATATTTTTAAAATAAAAAATTGTTCGGTAATCGAAATATCAAAGAAAATCACAAAAAATGCCCATATAGTTGGAAACATAGTTTTTATTAAAGAATTTGTTCTTTGTTTGCGAGAAATAATGTAAGAATTTTTTTTAATTACATGACGTTGATTTGAGATGATAAAATTCTTTACTTCTGGCAATGAATAATCACGTATATATAATTTAATACATACTACATTTAAAAGCCATATACTGTTTAGAGTTAATTAATTTTATATATTAATTTTTAAACAAAATAATAAAAACACATTTTAATTCTAGTTAAGAAGTCAGCAATCTGCAGTGTATTACAATTAAATATTGAAAAAATTGAACTTGAAGGTTTTTCATCGGAAAATGATAAACATGAAAGTTAAAAAATTACTCATTGTTGATTTTAAATGGTTTCCAAATTTTCTACAATCATTCTCACATCAATTTTATTCATAAAGGTTTAAAATTTGGAATAATCCTCTTTCATTTGTAAGTTACAATTAATAAATCAGTTTGTGGCCAGAAGCTCGGTTTAATCAATTCAAGACTAAATTTATACAGTAGGCTGAATCGGAAATTTACTGTTCAAAATCATCTACATCCGATCTTTTAATTTTTATTATTTTATATTTTTTATATAAATAAACAGATAGTGAAAATGAGACATATTTTAATTCTTATTTTTATATTTAAATAAATAACTTAATTATTCCCATTCTCGATGAAAATGAATGTTAAAGTATCTAAAGAATATAAATAATGAACAGGGTACCGTATCTAATTGTTATAAAGAAATTATATTAAAAACTGTCAACCTCGTTGAAATTTTGCTTGCGAAGTATATTTGTAAGATGAAATTGCTTGCTTTTATCGACAGATCATATTTTACAATAAAAATTTGTTGTCTGATATAATTTCTTTATTTTATAAACAAATACATAATTTATTTAAGGATTTATTGGATGAAAGTAATCGTTTTTCTGTCTTAATACTTTTTATTATATCAGTGGTAATAATTAGCAATAAAGATTGTTGATTCGATGTATTATTTGCTTATTTTATAAATAAATTTTTTAAACAAATGCCGACGTTCAATTGAAATTTGATCAACTGTAAGTTCTTCTAAATGAAATTTGTAAGATTTCAAATTCCAAATAATTGAATTTTGAATCTTTTAATTAAGTGGTGCTTTTCGTCATTTTTGAAATGACAGGTTTATTAGTAGTAGACTTATTTTCATAAGCGGTGATTTGCGCTTTTGAGTCAGTTTGATCAAAATGTTTTACAAAATTTGCATGGAATTCATATGGATTCCACCGGCAACGTTCTGTAGTCAAGAACGTTACGGTTTGGTTACGAGACCCATTTAAAATATTTTTCCTACAACCCATGTGAATAGCTTGAAAATGATAAAACTCTTTTTTTTAAACTGGCTTAAAAACGTATCTTTTTGCTTCAGCAAATAAGTCTCATGGTAATAATCTTTTATTAACTAAATTTTAGAATCGAGCCGAAAAAGTACGTTTGGCCATCCTCTTGTAAGATCGTTTTCTCTACTTCAAATTGGTAATCACAAAATCGTTTAGGATTTTCAAAATTTTTTGTTTATTATGTATTTTCGAATTTTAATATTGTTTAGAGTTATATATAATTGAAATCAATTAATAATAGTATATTACATTGCAAGTAGGGTTAGACCTTTAACGAAATGATGCGAAAACGCCATTTGTGGAACTAATGCTTAATTTTCTGGGGGCGTAATGAGCCCATAACATGTTGGTTTCAAATAAAATATTTTACATTCTATTTTAGTTGCCAGTTACATTTTTCTACTGAAATCAATATTTGCCAACATCGTGGAAAAAAAGTCGATGATAGAGAGTGGGAAATTTAAGTATTTTCTTTTTAAAAGACATTATTTTATGTATACATCATTTGTCGACATGAAGATAGTGAAGCCATGAAAGCGAAACTGGATCATTTTCTTATCACCTCCTCTTTTTACTGCATAAAACCGTTAAGAACGAGGATGATAGAAAAATCGTGCATTCGCTAATTCACCTTTGCATAATAAAGTGCATGCTATATTGCTTGGCCCGTTAATTTTGCTTTGTTCAAGGAAGGTTACGACCGACTATACGATTTTCCCGTCTATCCTCGTAGCTTAATTTCATCGCTTAGTACGACTCATGTCTGGCATCCACATCACGTATTTGGTCCACGTGCTCCTTATATCAGGTCACCGATATAGAACGAGCCTCCGATAGTTCGATTGCACATGTACCTCCCTTATGCGATGACAAAATATGATTTCTGCAATATATGCAATTTTTAAGAATGTATACTATCTATATAACAAGACACAAGCGTGGGCAAAAAATGCTAATGTTTTTCATTACGGTTTTCCATTAATGAAATTACCCACACTTCTGTCAAATGCAATTTAAAATTTTATAATGTTCAATAAAAAGGTGTTATTATTAGAATTATTCGTGGTCGGAGATAAATTTTTGATTCCATGTCGAAATAGAAAATTAAAATTCCGCAGGATTTTTCGAAATAGAAAATTAAAATTCGGAAAAATTTGTCGGAAGAGTTAAGCCGCTTCTTATTCTTTCCAAATTACTTATATAATTATTTATATAATTAAAACACTTCTCAAGTATTTACTTAAAACCCTTAAAATGCCCTTTTCTATGCTTAGCCTCGATTTAAGAAAATAAAGGATTGCTAAAAAAGGGTTAGATATATGTCCAACTCATCTCAATCACTTTTCCACCATCACGCCTTTGAAAACACGCTATTTTCTACCCTTGGTCTGGGTAAAGCAGGGCATACTGCAAAATGGAACATACATCTATTTCTACTGAACCTAACCCTTTGACAATTATCACACCTACAACAATTAATTTACAATTTTATCTCTAGAAATGGGTTAACATAAAATATTTTCTTATTATGATCGTTTCCAAGCAAAATTTGCCAGAATATACAATTAAAGTCCGCAAAAATTTATTGGATGAAAGAATTAAAATACGGTGAAATTTGCCGAAATAGAATACACTGAGCACTTTCAATTTAAAATACATAATTTTGTATAAAACCTTAGAATTTTAATATTTCCTTTAGTAGTATGGATGAAACTACAAAGAAGGTGTACATCTCTCTTCTTGCACTTCTCATGATTTTTTGTCAAAAAAGTTGTCTCTCAATTTATCGTAAAAATCTCTTCAAAAGGGAAGAAATTTTTCTTCACTGTCCAGAGACGATAAAAAAAAATTTACATAAAATGTTCTATACAATTTTCACAATATACATATAAATTACAACGCAAGGAACGCTAAATCATTTCGTAATAAATTTAAATACTTTCCCTCATCCCGCACTCTCTTAAATCCAAATAAAGCATAGAGAATGAATCACCTTCATTCAAAAAGGAAATTCTGAAAAATCCTCAGAATAAAATTCCACTTCAATCACATCAAAGTGAAAAAATGCAGATATATAAAACGCTCACTTTCAGGATGAAAACATTTCACCTCTATAGTCTATATACAAAATCTTTAAAAGAAAGAGAACAAAACACCATTTTCTGTGAAATAACTAAAGGATTTTATGTTTCTTTATTTTACAAATAAATGCAGATGCTCTTTCTTCTTTTAGTTGTTTGGGTTGAAAATGGAAGGAAAAGCACGATCCTTCCTTCACGCACGAGTAATCCCTGCATTATTTATGTTTACAGAATTTAATGCAATAAAGTTTTGCGAGGGTGAGAATTGTGGAAGTAGGTGGAAAATACGTCCTCATCTGATTTTCGTTGGTTCCCAAGGGAAGAAGGCTTTTTCCTGCCACCCTTTTCCTATACGGGTTGTGAAAATCCTCATCCTCTCTTCCGTCACACACAACGCTCTGAGGACCATTGGTTTTCTTACACAACCAACCATAAGTCTAATACCCTGCGGGTGAGTACCATACTGGTCGCATCAACCCTATTTTACTTGACTAGTATGCACACCCCGCAGGGGTGCCGAAAATCTCAACGAATCGATTGGCTTTATTTTCATGCTGCTTTATCGAACGCATCTTGAAAGGAAAGCGAAAAACAGTTAATTAGACTAGGTAGACCAAAAGAAGGTTAATTAATAGAATAAATACCACAGTCCTAGTCTTAATTTCATGAGACTATCTGCAGGGAGAAAATTGTGCAGTAGGGTTAAAGGTGGAACATATAAAGGAACTAACTTCCGGTAACAAGGTCTTGTTTATTATCAATTATAATTCATCTAATTTCATATATTTCCAGTGGGAAATTATATTTTGTAAGAAAGAAAAAAGATGAACTTTTATCGATGAGAACCAATCACACGTACACGATTGAAGTTAAACTTAAATTTTACTTGACTAAATTTTAATTTCTATCGGCTCAATTTCAATTTATTCACGCAGCAAAAACTCTTCGAATATGTTTTAAAAATCACCTTCTAAACGATGATCAAGTATTTTACAATATATTGGTCGTAAATATTATTTTGATACGGGTATGTTTTATACGACAGGTAACTTTTTGATGCTCCAATTCAAACTCTCATGCAGTTTTTATTAGATATTAATTTCTTAAACAATTTTCATTTCTTTAAACAATAATTTTCCACATTTTTGGCAAATTACCTGTACCCTCACAACAAGATAAGTTATTTGGAAGGTATGAAATACGATAAAAATCGATCAAATTTGTTTCTTATTGTTTATACAATTTTTGTTGTTGTTGAAATGAAACTTTTAAATGGGATAAGGCATAAAAATGTATTTTGTTTGACAAATTTCTCAACAATATCAAAAGACTAATGATATGTCTGGTGTTTTTAAAAATTATCTAAAATTTATCAGCAATTATTATTTGTTCAAACTTTTTCCTGTCAACAAAATACGAAAAATTCACGCGTTTTCTGAGTGAGATGAACGAATTTGTTCAAGCAGAAAATCATCATGAATAATTTACTTAATTTTATATTGCTAGAATAACTTTTCGTTGTTGAAATGTAATTTTTGACTGGAATAATAAAGGCAAATTTAGTTTGTAATTAAATTTGTTAAAAAATTGGTAAAAAAATTGAAATATTTCTACATGTTTTTAATCAAAAATTACATTTCAACAAAGAAAAATGATTTAGTTAATTTAAAATAAAGTTATACGATCATTAAATGTGTGATTTAAACCAAGGGCTTAGTATTACTCAGAGATGGTGTAATTTTTTTCTATTTTGTCTGAAAGGTTTAAATAAATGGAAATTGTTTAAACAGTTATAGATAGGTTGTAAAAATACGAGAAATACCAACATTCTTTGGAGTTTGTTGACAAAATTGTAAAAAACTACATTTTTTGCCTTATTTAAGTCAAAAGTTCCATTCAAATATATAATAAAATATCAAGTAAACAATTAACAAGAAATTTAAACGACAGTAGTAATTGTTTATATTATCTAATTAGTTTAATTAATTGTGAATTTACAGATAATTTGCAGAGAAATGTGAAAAAGTATTGTTTGGAAAAATTAAAGTTGTTTGAACAATTCATAATAATTAAAAAGTTCATAAAAGTTTTCAATTTGCCCATTAAAAATTATCTGTGGTTTTTGGTCGATTTTTTTGCGAAAAGAGGTTGGGGGAGTCAAAATCAAACATCAATGTATACTTCACATTCGCAGAAGTGATTTTGAAAATTTTCTGTAATTCTTACTCGTTTAATAGAAATTAACGCTTTCATGGTCATCTTGGTAAAACTGGGTATCTTTCCCATGTTTTTTCAATGGGAAAGTTGAGGGGAAGGGTGGTAACGTTTTGCCGCGTGGGATAATTTTTGTTGCAGAAAATCTGTACACCAAAATCCGGGTAAAGATTACCCGTAGTTTTTTATTTGTTTTTCAATTAATTTTTAATATTAATAATTGTGCCAGGACTTTACAGCAAGTAGTTCTGCTTTTATTATATAAATTCAAAATATGAAAGCACCTGTTTAATAAATAAATACATCAATAAATAAAACGTATACAAAATCTCAATAAAAACAGCATTCGCGAACACATCAAAGGCTAAATAACCAATTATCGCCGGAAGCAAGGATTTTCAGTTATTACAAACGGGTTCGATCGTGCGGCAAAAGTCGCTCTCTGCATGCGCACGAAAATTACACGACTATGTATCAGCAATTTCGTGTATAATCTACTTAATGTGTAATCCCCTTTAACGGTTGATAATTCGATGGCCACAATAATTTCAATCTCAAAAATAATTTCGTGTTCAAATTATCTATTATTTTAAAATAGGATTACTTAAAATCCAGAAAAATAAAGAACAATTCCATATAAAAATGGGCACAACCTTCAAATAAAATGCGAAATAAATTCAATAGTTATTTAAAAGAAACCTAGATTGTTTTTGATCATCTAGAATATAATGCAATTAATCAAGCTCTTTGTACATTTATGGAAGGAAAATTTCAACAAAAGTATTATTTTAAAAGGCATTTACTACGCAAAGTAGAATTTGATCCAAACAAATTAAATTATGTTAATTTCATCTGAGTATATTTTTCATCTGGTTTTATAAAGATTTCATTAAAAAGGTAGTTCATTTCAGGTTAATCTGGAAATATTTTAAATAGATTAAGTATTTCACCGTGATCTACATTAAAGATTTTGGTTAGTTTTCCTAGACCATAACCATAGTTATATTTGAATTTGGAGTCCGTATTAACTAACAAACTATTTAGATCATTAAAAAAATTATCTCCTTAGGTTATTCTTTGCCAATTATTGACTAAATTATTAGTTTTTAATATACTTCGAAGTTAACAGAATTTAGAAATCTTCGCAATCCAAAATCCTTTAATAATACAGACATGATTCAGGAAATAAAGTGAAAAATCAACTATACAACCACTTCCATAGGAAATTTTTTTTAGAGAAAATCAATCGTGGGTGTATTTTTTTAAATCTAGTACGTATCCGCATACAGAATAATTGTTGTAATAAGATTCTTGCAAAAAATGTTTATAATTTTTTTTTGTACATAAAGTTAAAGCGACACATTTCATGGATTTTATTCTGCTTAGCACTGTTATATCAATTTTAGACACCTTATAGATCTTTTACATAGGTTTGTTAAGGATATTATACAAACATTCTACCAGAGACGCCATTAAGATGTAATAATTTATTCTGATGCAGAAATAGATTGCAATTAACAACTTTGAAATAAAAAGTTGACCAATGTCAAATTCCGAAGTTAAATTTAAAAATGACCTAGCTAAAAGACAGTAGTTTATTGGGTTATTCAATTAATCAACTAAGATTATGTTGCTGATAATTTTAAGAAGTGAAAAGCAAAGTTGTAAGCATCATTATGTTTCCGCTTGAAATCAACAGAAGGCTAGTAGCACGAGCATATGGGGAGCAATAGATTGGATCTAATTATTAGTGTCATTGTCGAGAATTAATGCTAAGGTAGCTTATCAGGATATGCTTCGTACTACAAAGTTACGATTGCCAACGTGCTCAAATTAGTACTGAGATTAAGATAACCCAGTGTTTATTGTAAATCTAAATACTAGTAGTTATTGTGCTTTGCATTTACATGTACTTTAATTATTCTCCTACAAAATCCTGCTGATAATACAAGATACATTTATAGAATTGAATTATATTAAAATTTTAATTTATCACTTAAGTTGACAATCTGGCTATTTAATATTATCAACTTACTAAACATATAAACTTGGATTTTTGCGAAAGACGCAACTTTCCCCTTCCCCATTTCCCCTCAAAGGTCCGGGGAATCCCATAAGATTAAAATTGAAAAAGTTTCTTTTTCAGACAAAAGGGATGCACTTTTTGGGTATAAACTTAGTTTAAAGGAGATTATCAGAATTTCTTGGGGAATCTCCAACGGATAACTTTCGCTACATTACTTTGAATTTTCGCGCCCCACTCCCCTTTATGAGGTCCAAAAATTGCAATTTATAATTTTGCGCAAAATGGACACATATGAGCTCTGAATGCATCTTTTTCGACATAATTTATTTTTGAGTATATTTTTGGTGTACAAAATTAAATGGGCTTCATTAAGACTTAAGTCGGTCTTTTTGTGTTAAGAAATGTTTATTGAAAAAATTTTCGGACATGTTTCGATTTTATATCAAGTAATTTTCAAAGCATACTGTAAAAGAAAGTTACAGGTGATATGAATCCATTGAATTATACTTAGTCTCGACTTAGACAATGATTTGTGTTACATACCTGATATGAAAAAAGAAAAAACGCGAAAGGTTAAAGGTTACACAAGGGTTGTTACCTTTTTCATCATTTTTAAAGACTTTGTGAAAGTTACATAATTTCCAAAGTATCGTTTAAGTTATTCAGTAACAAAGAATTTTGAAAAAGTAGGAAAACATAACATGTGCTTATGGCTTGAAAAGTAAAAAATTATTATGTAAATATTATCATAATTATAGAATTATTAAGTGACAATCGAAAAAATATCATCTAAAATTCTAAAACTAGTATTTGTTTTAACATGCATGACAATTTTAATGGCAAGATTATCACCCAGTGTTAAAATCACCTAGTCTCGTTATAACTTTTAAAACCATACGGCTTAACAAAAGTTTAAACAACAGAAACAAAATCAAAATGAAACAATAATTAGCATTATCTTTGAAAAATTACCATGTAAGTTAAGAAAATACTTCTAATAAAATTTCATATAAGATCTTTTATATCTTGAGTTAATCGCATGTTATGTTTTCCTACATTTAAAAAATTGGATGTGACTAATTAATTCAAACAATAATTTTAAAATAATTTAACTTCTCAAAAATCTTTAAAAAATTGAGAGATATCTAATTGATCTATATTACTTATACCCATCTTTTGCGGCATGCCTTGAAAAAGAATTGATATCAAGTTGAAATATGGGGGCAATATTTTCCAATAACAAATTTTGTTTGTTAAATAATCTTTTTTCCTTCTAAGTTCTTAAAAGATTTTACTTTACGCTTCATCGAACAATTATTTGTTTAAATCAAAATTTAAGAAAATTAAATTAGACCAAAATTCAAATAAAAAATCCCATTTAACGTCCAATAATCAAATTGATGCAAAATCCTGTTAAATAAAACAAGAATCCAATGATCAAATTTGGACCACGGTAAATAAACAAAAACCAAGAATACTATTGTAGTCTGAAAAAAAAAACAAAAAACAAATAAAATTTTCGGAAATTAATAAAAAAGAGAAAAGAAAAATGAGAAGGCAGCCAACCACATCCCCTTCATTCTCTTTTTCCTTCTTTCGTCTTTTTTATTTTTATTATCATCAAATTACAATAAAATAAAAATAAAACATAAATAAATAAATAAAATTGCATTACCAACGTTTCGGTACTCGTACAGTACCCTTGTCAAGGCAAGAAAAATGTAAGTGGTAGAAATTGACAGCACTCACGAACACGTGCTCCCTCTTTGATACCTGAGAATCGAATGAGGGTCAGTAGGCCAATCTGTTGTAAACACAATATAAATAACTGTCACAATTACATCAGAAATAGAGAAAGTAAAAGAAAACAAGAATTCATGAAACAGCCACATTAAATGTAATTAATCATATTAGCATAACTTTTGTTCAGCTCATCCAAATCGGTTTTTAAATTATTATATAACTTTTTTTGTTTTTTAATATAAAGCATTTCCATGAATTCCCTCTTTCTCTCATTACTTTCACTACCCAGATTTTTAAAATTATCCCTGTCAAACTCATGTTCAACATCAACAAATTCCTTTGTATGTCTGGCAAGAACACTCTTATAACAGCGTCCCAAACAAACATCACTTTTGTGTTCCTCTATCCTAGTATTAAGAAGTCTGCCAGTCCGTCCCACGTAATTCATCTTACAGATCCTGCAAATAATCTTATAGACAACAACACCCTTTTCAAAATTATCTAAAGGATCTTTGCAAGAATTTATCTCCGAATCCATTTTAAAGGTAATGCGGAAAAAAGTATAAATTTACATTTTTTTTAACATAAGTTCAATAGTTTTAGAAATTTGACCAAAAAATGGAAGAACAAATGTATTAAACGAACTATATTCCTTTAACTATTTCTGATTATCTACAAGCAAATTATTAATCTCTTTGTTTTTAATTTGTTGAACTCTGATTGCAATATGTTTCTGAATTAACTTTTTTTGGATAATGATTCAAAAAAAGGATATTCATAACAATATTCAAATTTCTTGTCTGAAACGAATAATGGGACAAACCTAGAGCTCTGTCTACTAAGTTTTTAATTACTGCAATTTTGTTTTGATTTTTTGATTTTTTTGATTTTTTGATTTTTTTTTCTGTACCAATTGGTAATGATATTACCATCCCAACCCCTAATTACTTCTATATCCGAAAAACTGATTTTGTAATCCTGTTCTATTTCAGGAGTAAATTAAAGTTTTGGATGAAAACTGTTAAAAGTATCAATGACGATCTGTAACTTTTCTAGAGGAACACATAATAAGGTATCGTCGACAAACCGAAAATAAAAAGGCAAAACAAAATCTAATTTCCCAAAAACAAAAACCTCTAAATCTTCCATCACTAGTTCTGCCAAAATCGAAGAAATGACTGAACCTATGGCAGTGCCAGACTTCTGTCTATAGAAAGATCCATTACATTTAAAATAAGTTGACTCCATAATAAACACTATTCCTTCAATAAAATCTTTTTGACTTAATCGAGTACGGGTTTTTATATTATCCCATCTATTTAAAATTGCTTTTTTAACTAATTCAAGGGGTATACTCAGAAACATTGCAATAACATCCAAAGAAATCATTACATGGTCGCCTGGAACCTTTTTTTGAATGATACTTTTTTGAAATTCCTAGCTATTTTTGACATTATATTTAGAAGTTGTGATACAGTCCTTGAGAATTAAATTAAAATTTTGTTCTAAAAATTTGGTGGGAATATTAATAGTTGAAATAACTATTCTTAAGGGATGGCCATCTTTGTGAATTTTTCTCAAACCATAACATCTTGCAAGAACTGTCTCTTCAGTTTTAATATCAGTCCATCTTTTATCCTTTCCCAGAAGTCCTTTCTTTCTCCAGTTGTCAAACAATCATAATGCTTTTATCAGCATTCATGCAAACTATATCAGGGTTGTTTTTAAGAAACTCTTTCGTCATCATGAAACCTTTAGAAATTCTACGATCAATATAACTGATATGCAAACTATTATTCTTAACAAAACTTTTTGACAAGTGTGAAATCTTGTTTTAGAAATCCTGCTGATCCAAAATAGGAATTTTGTGTATATTTGATTCAACATCTTTTACTATTTCCATCATTTGTTTTGCCTTAGTTTTTATCACACGGTTAGTCAAACCTTGAACTAATGTGAGAATATCTGTAACTGAATCAGGAATTTGAATATCTGTCAAATTAACAAACCCAGGACATTTACCTCCTGTATCAAAAATCCTATGTAAATTTAAATTTTTGCTCTTGAACACTAGAGAATTTAATGCTTTAAAAGACTAATAAATTCATCTTGTTGTAAACAAACTTCTAATTCACTTCTTATTCTTTAAATTCTTAACTTTAAAAAATTAACATGATTTGAAACTTCTTTGATAAATAAATTTAGCAGTGAAAATTTAAAATTGTTTAAAGTGTGTTCAAATTTTCTATTACAAAAATTACTGTGAAAAGAAAAATCTCGAAATTTGTTATCCAGGAAAAAAATGTTTGCAGTTAAAACATCGTTTCTTCTACATACAATCAAAAATCTTTTTTGAAGAATACTGTCTCTTAATTTCTTATTAATATCATACCATAATTGCACCTTTCTGAACACCTCAGGACCATGTTCAACTCTTATCTGATTAAAAAACATAATATCATAGAAATGACCTCCAGTCCAAGTCAGCTAAATCAAAATTTAAGAAATTTAAATTAGACCAAAATCCAAATTAAAAATCCCATTCAACGTCCAAAATAGCTGGGAATTAAAAAAATATATCATTCAAAAATAGGTTCCGGATCACCATGTAATGATTTCTTTGGATGTTATTGCAATTTTTCCGAGTATACCCCTTGAATTAGTTATAAAGGCAATTTTAAATACATGGGATAATATAAAAACCCGTACTCGATTATGTCCGAAAGATTATATTGAAAGGATAATTTTTATTATGGAGTCAACTTATTTTAAATTTAATAGATCTTTCTTTAGACAGAAGTCTGGTACTTCCATAGTTTCAGTCATTTCTCCGATTTTGGCAGAACTAGTGATGCAAGATTTGGCGGTTTTGTTTTTTGGGAAATAGAATTTGTTTTGCCTTTTTATTTTCGGTTTGTCGACGATACCTTGTTATGTGTTCCTCTAGAAAAGTTACAGATCGTCATTGACACTTTTTACAGTTTGAATCCAAAACTTCAATTTACTCATGAAATAGAACAGGATTACAAAATAAGTTTTTTGGACATAGAAGTTATTAAGGGTTGGGTTGGTAATATTATGACCAATTGGTACAGAAAAAGTACATATTCAGGTAGAATTTAAAATTTCTTTTCTGCTCATCCCTTTCAAAATAAAATTGCAGTAATTAAAAACTTAGTTGACAGAGCTCTAGGTTTGTCCAATTATTAATTTCACACAAGAAATTTTAATATTGTTAGGAATGTCCTTTTTCTGCATCATTATCCAAAAAAGTTAATTCACAAACATATTGCAATTAGAGTTCAACAAATCAAAAACAAAGAGATTAATAATTTGCTTGTAGATAATCAGAAATAGTTAAAGGAATATAGTTCGTTTAATACTTGTGTTATTCCATTTTTTGGTCAAATTTCTAAAACTATTGAACTTATGTTAAAAAAAAATTAAATTTATATTATTTTCCGCATTACCTTTAAAATGGATTCGGTGATAAATTTTTGCAAAGATCCTTGAGATAATTTTGAAAAGGGTGGTGTTGTCTATGAGATGATTTGCAGGATTTGTAAGATGAATTACGTGGGACAGACTGGCAGACTTCTTAAATAGCTGTTTCATGAATTCTATTTTTCTTTTACTTTCTCTATTTCTGATGTGATTTTATTGTAATTTGATGACAATAAAAATAAAAAAGACGAGAGAAGGAAAAAGAGAAGGGAGGGGATGTGGTTGACTGCCTTCTCATTTTCTTTCCTCTTTTTTATTTCTGTCTGAATAGTCCAGGAGCTGGGTAGGATCCCGTATGCATTAAAGAGGTAAAGGATAAAAACTATGTAGTCTTATGTATTTTGACCCGCTGAATCCAATGGTACCAGTTAATTTTGCGATAAGTGCCTAGGTTTTGTATAAAACGCAATTGTTTAAACAATTATGAAAAAATGATTTTTTTCAATGGGACAAATTTTTTTTAGATAATTTGAGGCATTTTAAGAAGAAATGGTACCTTGTCATTTTTTTTAAATTCATATTTGAAAAGTTATGAATTTTTAAAGTTCAAAATTTGACGATTTTTTGCAACTTTGAATGTTAATAATTTTCGATCTATTGAATATTTTGAAAAAAATAAAGAATCAACTTATTTTTTTAAGTCTTCCTCTACCTATTAACCATAAGGAATGTCGGATTAACCAGTGGGAAGCCGTTGTTATTGATATTTACAAATAGCGTGTTTTGGCGCGCGACAG
>NC_046662.1:93216076-93221692 GCF_010883055.1 Belonocnema kinseyi
CAAGTCACACACACCGCGCCGCTGCGCTGTCGCGCGCCAAAACACGCTATTTGTAAATATCAATAACAACGGCTTCCCACTGGTTAATCCGACATTCCTTATAGTGAATAGGTAGAGGAAGACTTAAAGAATAAGTTGATTCTTTATTTTTTCAAAATATTCAAAAGATCGAAAATTATTAACATTCAAAGTTGCAAAAAATCGTCAAATTTTGAACTTTAAAAATTCATAACTTTTCAAATATGCATTTTACAAAAAAATGACAAGGAACCATTTCTTCTTAAAATGCCTCAAATTATCAAAAAAAAATTTGTCCTATTAAAAAAATCATTTTTCATAATTGTTTAAACAATTGCGTTTTAAACAAAACCTAGGCACTTATCGCAAAATTAACCGGTACCATTGGATTCAGCGGGTCAAAATACATGAGACTACATAGTTTTTATCCTTTACCTCTTTAATGCATACGGGATCCTACCCAGCTCCTGGACTAGAAAATTTTATTTGTTTTCTGTGTTTTTTCAGATTACAATAGTATTTTTGGTTTTTGTTTATTTATTGTGGTCCAAATTGGGTCGTTGGATTCTTGTTTTATTTAACAGGATTTTACATCAATTATTTGTTTTGAGGAAAACTGATATTTATTTCAAACATTCACAAACTGTTTAATCAAAAATCACCAAAAATCAATCATCATTTACTACTCTAGTTTTATTTTTCATTTAGTTAACTTAGTCGCTCATTATTAAATATCTACGTCATTTATACATTGATTCTCATTCCGTAACCAATTCATATTGGTTTATTTTTTACCTTTAAGAGCAGAAATCTTTGCGGTAAGCATTAATATTACAAAATAATTTAGTAATATTTCAATGACGTAGATGTTTAATAATAAGTGACATAGAAACTTTTAATTATAATAAATTGCTCACAAACTTAGTAAATGATTAAAATAAAAATCAATCTTTCTGTAAATGACTCATTATCCCCTTAAGCTTAAAAAATTCCCTTTCATTAAGTAAGTAGGGAACAAATTAAGCAAAAGAAAATTGTTTAAACAATTCAAAATGAGTTGAAAAATGGCTAAAAAGATTTAACTTGTTGAATAAAAACAATGAAGGGCCAAAAACAGAGCTCATAATCCTCAATTTTATTTTCTTGATGGCATTTTTGTTTCTCTATCAGGAAAGGGGAGGGGGGTTCAGAGTAATGAAAAAAAAATTATTCTTAGGAGATTCCCGAATAAATTCTGTTAATCTCTTGCGATTTTAATAGAATAGATTTTTTTGTAAACCAACGACCAATAAACATATTTTTTGGCTGGAAGGGCTCTAGTGGGGCCCTGACTAGTTTACCATATCTCTAGTCAGGCCCTAGCGGGGAAATTAGGTCGGGAACCCATCTGGAACGTAACGTTGAGGACACGGGGGCCCTACTCGATTTTCTAGTAGGGTTCAATTGGGGTCAGCCCTATACAATTCAATTGAAGAGAAGAGCCCCTGTGGGACTCCTGCATGGTACTGTCACGTTACTAGCAGCCAGTACTCTTATCCGTTTATCATCATACGACTGTATACGATCCGCATATCATTATTCTTTTCAAAAATTGAAATTTGATTTAAACATTTTGGGTAATTATAACACCCACTACTGCTATACTCTAACGATATGACAAAAAAGGTATTAAAAAAATAAACATTAATTAATTGCGAGTATTTTTACTTTAAATATTAATGGTCCTGTTTATAGTGAATACATATATTTCATTCTTAAACATTATATTACAAATAAAATTTCTAGCGTTACGGTGTATCGAACCTAAATACCTATACCTAAATCTATCGCCTAGCAATCGGGAGTCTTAACCACTGGGCTAAACCGACAAGTTAAAACTCAATGAAAAAGCCATCCATATAACCTACAGCTTAAAATAGCTAAAGCACCAAATTTTAAACTCTCTTTTTCTAAATAAATATTTATTATTATACGACATTACTTTAATGTGAAGTATACAAAATGTTGACATGAATATCAATAAAATAATGTTTAAGTAAATAAATGTATTTGACTGAAATTTTTCTTTGTATAGTATTTCGTTTTTTCCCATTGTAGACTACTTTAAAACGTTTTACAGTGACAGAACATTTAATGTTTATGAGTATTTAAACCTAAGCCTAAAATATAATTTTTTCTGAAAATTTACAATTTTTCAGAAAGATGGGACTTCGCATTTTCTTCTTTAAAAAGAAGCACTGGCCAGCTGTACTTTGAATAAATTCTTTAACTTTAACTGAAAAATATCTACCTGGCTCCGAAGAAAATATTCATTAGTGCCCTAAGCCAAGTTTTCAAGAATAACGAGTTTAAATACTTGTAAAAACATTATTTTTGCATACTGAAACCTTCAAAAGCCTCAAAATTATATTTAAGGCAATATAAGATTTTAGAAGTTCTCCTGTCGGGGCCCCATTAGACACAGATATATTTGCTATACCTATACGAAGCATGGAATTCTTCACTAGAACCTGACAAGGGCACCCATTAGTTTTTTTCTAGACTAGATATTCCGATAGGGGCCCAACCAGTTTTTCCTAGACTAGATATTCTGACAGGTGCCCCATCATAACCCAACTTCAAATAGGAAAAGATGGGGAAATTTCTGCACGGAGGTATCGAAAAATTGTGTGTAGAGTTAAACCTAACAATAGTTTAATTACAATGAATTTCAGTATTCAAAAGAATTAAAACTTTAGTGCTTACATTTAAAATTGTTGAAATGATGAAAGTTGGAAAGCTTGCAATTTTCCCGCCGTCAATCAGCTAAATTGGACAAGTTTTTAAAGCGCAATTTTAAATGTAGATAAGGAAGAAGTTAGTTTATCGTCTGAATAACGAAATGGATCTTTTCGCGCATTCAGAATGAATCGACGGTAGAGAATCTGCTAAAGTTCTTAGAGTTGTCGATTTTGTGATTTTGCTCGCGTTTTCAACGTTGAATTCACCTTTCGGAGCAGAAAGAAGGCCTGGATAGCTGGGATGAATGGGATCCTGACTTTCCAGAAATTTTGCCACTTTCAAGTAAATCCTGAGATTCGTTTGGTAATTGCATGTTTCTGTCTCCTCGCCTCTAAGGCGATGAAGGTCGAAACTTTTCTGTGACTCCAATTTCTTTAGGATAATACGTCCGTCGTGTAAATCTGAAGTGATGGTAATTAAACGGGTGTTTCACGCGTGAATATTTTTCGCTTGATGTGCCCCCCTCCCCTCCCACTAAATACACCTCAACTAAATTAAATTTCATGCTTTCTTTTAAATATATCTTTATTATACTCTAGATGGTTGAAAGCTCAGATGAAAGAGCAGACTCCATTTTTAATTATAATTAAGGGACCGTTTTAAAACTACATCACACTGCTATGGCGGAGAGTTATAAAGTTTTTGTGACGGTTTGTGACACATGGAAAATATAAGTGTGAATAAAAAGGTATTGAAGTGCTTGGAAAAATGAATATGAGTGATTTTATTTTGCAAATAAAGCATCTTAATAAAGACTTCACACTCTTTCCTAAATTCCTCTCTTTACTCCATTCTTAAAGAATTCCGCCCTCTTTCCCCTGTTTTTAAGAAAGTTTCCCATTTTTTTCTTTTTTTGCAGACAACCCAGTAAGACAATCCGACTATTTTTCGTTGAAAGTTCATTATTTTCAATTTAAAGTTCACTATTATATTTTTTGTTCAGAAATCACCTTTTTCGTTTAGAATTCTACTATTTGGTTAAAGATAGAACTATTTTGTTGTAAAATTCTTTTTTTTCATAAAAAATCATTTTCTTTGGTGAAAAACGAACTAATCCATGGAGAATTCATCTTTTTTGGTTGCAAATTCAACTATTTGGTTGGAATTTGAACCCCTTTTCGAAAATTAATTATTAATTAATGGTTAAATTATTTGTTTTCATTCTTTTGATAAAAAATTCATTTTTCTGGTTAAAAGGTAAACTATTTGGTTAGAAGTTGAACTACTTTTTCAAACATTCACTGGATTGATTAATGATTTTTCTTTCTTTTTAAATTATTCCTTTTGTTTTGGAAATAAATTTTTCAATTAAAAATGATACTATATCACTATTGGTTATAAATTTTTATATTTGGGGCAAGTTTGTTTTATTTTGCTTGAAAGCTATTGTTATTATTTACTAAAAATTTCACGACTCCATTATTAGTTGAAAGTGCATAGTTTTTAGTTGAAAATTCAATATTTTGGTTGAAAATTTATATATTTTATTCCCAATTCGTCTTTTTTCATAAAATTAAACTTCTTGATTTTGTTAGTTGAATTAATTGAACCCGATGAAAAAATTCAAGTATTTTTTCAAGTGAATTCTTTTAATTAAAGGACATTTATTGTTAAGAATTTTTTCGTTAAGAATTAAAAGTTCAGGTCTGCATGCAATTTGTGATTGTATTTTATTTTTTGGAATTTTTAAGAAATTCATAAGTTTAAAAATGTTCTAATATCGTAAAAAATATTACAGGTAGAGCTAGAGAAAAGTTAGATTAAAAAACGTTGTGCATCTGGAGGGAAAGTAAGGTCTTGTGCCCTGTTGTTATAAATGTGAAAAGTTGTTATACGTGGTATATTTTTTTATTTGTAAAAGTTCGAGAAAAACTTTCCCTCTTTATTGGAATTCCACTCGTGTAACAGTTGTTCGAATAACCACAGATTTCTTTGCAATCTTGAAAGTACAGCTGTTGCTATTGACATTCTCAGTCGGTCTTCGAGCACGTGTTACGATCCAGTATTCAGTGATGAGCAAGTCAACAATAGTTGTAGAGGGTGCACTTTTTATTTCAGGTTGTACCATATATCACGTCGAAAAGTCATAAAGGATAATTGAATTGAAGGAATAGATCGAGTCATTTCTCATTCTAAAGCACAATTTCTTACTCTCTTTAATGCTATCTGTTTTCTCTTCTTATTTGACTCCTGGCCAAACTTCTGAAATATAGGGTAAGAGAACTAATTCTTAGCACCCCCCACCCCCTCCCAGTTGTTGGCACCCTTCTCTACATTTTATGAAATAATAAGAAATAGAGATAAATGGAGAAATAGAGATAAATAGCAAATTTTTAAAAATTTTTCCTAATAGTGCAGATATTTTTTCGTAGTAATATGTATTCATCTTATGCTAAAAAATAATGTATGTGTTCTGAAATTACAAAATTCAGGCTTGTTTCCAGGCTGCCAAGAATTTTCAGGGTAGCTAAAGAAAATCTTTAGATAATTACAGTTTCCAATTTACCTCTAGCAACGTTATAATTAACGGAAGTGACTATTTTCTCTTCAGCACATTTCGGGGAAATGTTAAAATTGAGAATAACAAAAGAACTACAATTTATTTAATAAATAATAGGAGTTGCCAATGAATGTTCAATCTAAAGCACTGTATGCAATTCTTGGCAACCCCCTGCCAAGAATTGGATTGTATGTTCTTGCAATGATTTCTCTTTTTGGCAATCGGAAAAAGTATGGTTATATTTGTTTGTTGTTTTGTAAAATTTCAAATGAAAGACCGAATTAAAGGTAAAAACAATATTTTAAAGTAAATGACTA
>NC_046662.1:93221792-93227091 GCF_010883055.1 Belonocnema kinseyi
GAAATAAGAGTAAATTTGCAATTTAGCAATGTAGACTTAACCATAAGTCTGTCTAATGTATCACTGACAACCCACAACTAGTCTGTCTAACAAAATGACTGTGTGGGTTACATATAGAAAAAGAATCTCGGTTGTAATTTTTAACACTTCTAAAAATGTGTTAAAGAATAATAAGGCTGATTTAAATAGTGTAGAGGGAAAAGAGGTGTTTTGTAATCAGTTTTTAGGTTAGCATGCAATGAATGAAACATTAAGGTCCGTCCACAAATTACGTAAGACGTTTTTCTTTTGTTTGAACAAAGACGAGCATGAAATTGCTGTGAAGTTGAGAGGGACACAACGATATAAACAAAAGAAAAACGTCTTACGTAATTTGTGGACGAGCCCTTACACGATTCTGCAGATTTGAGACGAAAAGAGATTTTAACCTACCACGTACAAGAAATTACTTTAAAATATGTGGAAAACGGAAATATGCATGATTATTTGCGTTTCCCTCTAACTCCAAAACGAACAGGAAGGCAAGTGAAGGCAAAAGGCATCTATGCTTTAACATCGCAGGTATGGAGAGATTAGGAATTAGGACAAATAAATTAAAATTTTTTTTTTAAACTAATGTAATATTAAGTAAGTTAAAAAGCAAAAACAAAAACGTCGAAATGAAATTTCAGAAAAAGCCCAAGAAGATAGAAATAGAAAAAGGTTAGAAACCAAGAAATACTATGAACTAAAAAAAATTAATCTTCAAATGTTGACGATCTCAGTGACTCTGCTAAAGGAGGTACTAGAAAAGGGAAGTTAAAAGTTAAAGACACTAACAAAAAAGAAAATCAGTTTTCGAAAAAAACCCATTCACTAATTCTGCTGAAGCAGTCAAAAGAAGCCGAGGATCACAACCTCTAAATTTGGACTAGATAGATGCTGATAAATAAGTTTTTTTACTGTTCACTTCTTAGTGATACTATTAAAGTTTAGGGTAAGCTGATTCCTTCAACATTTCATTTTCATATGACTAGGGTGCCAATAATTGGGGCCATCCCTGCCAAGAATTGCGCCAACCTTGCCAAGAATTGAATTTTTAGGTTAATGAGCTAATTACAATTATTTTTTCAGTTTTTAATATGTATATTGAGGTGCATGAAGCTTAGAATTCGATACTCTATCATATTAGCACTGTACATATTAGTATTACCTTCATCACACATACAATTTTTGACATTAATTTCTTTCTCAAAGCCTGAAGTTTGCCTTAACTTTCCTAACAATTAGGTACATTACTCTAATGCATGCAATTGGTATTTTCAGAGTTCATTTTCTTAATATTAGAACAATTAAAAAATTAAACAAATATTCAGTAAGTTGTGGAAGAATTATACTCATAATAAATGTTTTCTCTAATTGAGAACCCTAAATAATGGTTTTTAATAACATGATCTGAAATTGTAACTTTTTTTTATAAATGTTCTGTTTCATTTTTTCAAATTACAATTTTATTAATGTCAGAGTGGATGTTTATGGGTGGAAATTAAAACATTGATAATATCATATCTCGGGAATATTATACGCTTACATCAAGAGGAATAGTTTTACTAATTACTCAGGTTAATTAAGCCTATTTTTTCTAAAATACCAGATATCCCACTTATTTTCAGTTTATTCGGTATTAAAATACAGATTGTGAAACACACTTGTGTTTTCAAAATGAATTGCAAAATCACAAAATAAAATTTTTTTTCGTTGTCAATTATAGTTTCAAAGTTAAAATCACTTTTGCAATGTCCCCAATTTTGTTGATGTATGCTAACAAAATATTTTGTCACTAATCTTATAGCTTAAGATTTTGATTTCCACATTTAGATTAATTATTAATTAAAAATTATTGAATATTCTTCTACATGTGAAAATTTAGTTACACTTGAAGTGTCTTTATTTGCCAAAATAAACAATTTAGAAGCCCGAAATAGATCGTACGACAATTCGGTCTCATCCATTAACACCATCAACATGCGCTTATTATGCCAAGAACCATATTTTTTGAGTACCTTGTTATTCGATAACAGAATGTTTCTTCATTGAGTGAAGTTGGTTGCAATCAGAACAATAATCGATATTCTCATTATTTTTTGTATTTAAAAATAATTTTTATTAACCTGAAAGATACTTGTTTCATTGATTATATTATAAATAAAGACATGAATAAATCTCAGTTTACCTATTTGAAGGCTCTAAAAGCAGATTTAATTGTTATTTTTAATTTTTTAACTAATTATTTATCATTAGACTTTGCAAAATTGAAATTTTAAAAAGGGCGTACATCTTTATAACACTGATCAATTTTATAGTAATTAAAAGGTTTTAGGGTATTTTTAATTATTCTAAGGGACTTCACAAAATTTCAAAGGATTTTTATGGGATTTCAATTAATATAAAAATTTTGTTAACATTTTACAATATTTCTCAGAATTTCTAAAATGCATGCGGCTTTAAAGAATTTTCTTGAATTACAGAAAATTTGGAAGAATTTCATATAGGATTTGTAAGAAGATTAAAGAAAATTAAAGGGATTTTAGAAAACTATCACAAATTTGAAATATTTGATAGAATTTAAAGGATTATCAAGAGATTTTATGAGATTTTCAAGTATGTAAAATAAATAAAGTATTTTAATGAATTTTCCAGGATCTCAAAGAATTTCATAGGACTTCATATATTTAAAGGGATTGCTAGAAATCCTTCAGGGAGTGGTGACACACGGGGTACTCTAAATCTGATTCGCGCCGCTGTACCGGAACTAGTTAAACTTTTATGAGTTTTGATTGGTATAAGTTGGCGCTATTTTCAAGTCAAAATTTTATTTTCAAGAAGATTTAATGCACAATAGAGAGAACACTCAAATAAGAACATTATCAATTATTGGGAAGGTTAGTTATTGAGGTTAGGGTAAAATAATATTCGCTTTAAAACACATGTGCCTCTAGATGATCTCTAGGGATTGCAAGAGAAATCATCAGATTTTAGGTAATTTGACGGCTTTTCAAATATTTCCAGGTATTTCAAAATGTTAAAAATTAAGAAATATATTTTTCTCCAAAATGATCCCAAACTCTTGACGTCACGTATCAGTAACAAAACTTCATAATTTACAGAAAATACAGATAATCATATTACCAATGGTAAATACGCAATTTCTAAATCATTTTCAGACTGTTAGTTATTTACTTATAAGTAGTTACAAAATAATACAGATAAGAATGCTTTATATAAAATACACAAAATTTGGCTTTGTTACTCTTTTAAAGGTTATCTTACAATTATCCATAATAAGGATGTAACTATGACGCCATGCACGAATTTCTCTGAATGTCATACTTGAGGAAGTGACTCTATTTTAAATAAATATAATTGTATCCTTCTTCCTACTTTTTTTCGCTTAAAAATCAAATAGGTTATGAAATAAATAAAGCAATATTCAAGCAATATTGATTTCAGCTCTGACTCTGGTTTTTTGTTTTATTTTGATGTGGGAGTTTATGCCACTGTGATGACTACAGATTTAATTCATTTTATTCATTTAAAAAAACACTAAAAATTTTAATTAGTGTTGAAGATTGCACATAAATATCCAGAGATATTGGTTGATTTCTAGAGGCCCTGTGAATCAGAAAAGCTTTGAAAGGGAAAACCAAGGAAGATGGAGAACACATAAAGGAACAAGAGATAGAGAAAGAGATATGGAGAAAAAAGGAGAGCAAATTTTTTTCCAATAAGGGGAAAAGGTGAAGCTTGGAGGTGGTGGTGGCTGATGTATGCCTGCTTGAAAGTCCATTCATGGTATTGGACACCCTCCCTTATACTGAGTTCCACTTCTTCCAAGAGAATCTACCACACCACTCCTATCTTAGTGGTGGTGTCTTTAGTGGCCGTAGGATGTTCTACTATTTCACCATCCTGTGCATGGCTAGGTCATCGAGAATGTGAATGGTAATTCGTCAGAAGGGCGATGGATATAAATTCATTTCTATATCCCAAGAACATTCATTCTTATGAATTTTTATCCAATAAAAGTTCCATTCTAAGCGAATCTTTCATGGCATTCATCTATATGAAAATTTCTTTTATACGAATCAAATTTTGCAAATGTTGAAATTCCCTTGCCTTCCATACCAAAGACCTTTTCAGAAAGTTTTAAAACCATCGTTTATTGACATGAAGACGCATAAGATATTTTAAATTGTCGCCACAGTGACGTCAAAACTGTTATTTTTATGACGGAAAACTTAAATAATAAAAATGCTCTTTCGAGAATACTAGTAGTAGTAGTTGAATAATAATTTTATACGTATAGCTTATTTTTTTGTCTCCTTTAAGAAGACGTACAAAAACTGCATTATTAATTTGAGGAGACAGGGGATAGTGCCAATAACTACAGTCATAAACAGGAGAGAAGGGCAGTGAAAGTAACGGTAAGAACTGAGATAACATTTAATAGACTTAGTGCAAATAAGGTTTGCAAATTTTGCAACAGATGACCCTAAACCACTTTTAATTTTAATCGAAAAATTTTCCCGGTTGAACAATACTTCTACGCGATTTCGAACGATTGTCCAGTTGTTGCATTCGTCACCTTTATTCTACTGTTTGGTTTAAAGTTGAACTACTTTCATAAACATCCATTTTTTTGTTAGATTCATCATTTCAGTTTAAAATTATTTTAATTGTTTGACAATCTAATCATTTTGTTAACAATGCTATTTTTTGTTGGGTATAAATATTTGTAAATGAGAATGAATCTGCTTTGTTAAAGGATTGAACTATTTTGCTGAAAAAACTTATTATTTTGTTAAATTTCACTGGTTCCGATTTTGACTTAAAATCGTTTTTCGTTCAAATATGAACTGTTACATGTTGTATCAGGAAATCATTTTTTTAGCTTGAAAATACTTATATTTTGTTGGTATTTTGTCTTTTTTGGTAGAAATTTAATATTCTTGGTTAAAATTTTACGTTTTTGATTAAAAATTCAACTGTGTGGTTAAAAAATAAAGTGTTTATTTAAAATTTATTTATTATGTTACAAGTTCGTTTTGTTTTGTAGAAAATCAAATTTTTGGTTAAAAACTCATCTTTTTTGTGAGAATTGCAACTGTTCGATTGAGAATTAATCTGTTTTTTTCAGGGTTCTACTATTTTGCTGAAAAATCGGATTGTTTTGTTGAATTTCACTGTTTCGATTTAAGATTTCAATTCTTCTTCGTTTAAATATAAAATGTTACATGTTTCGCTAGTAATTCATCTTTTT
>NC_046662.1:93227191-93232846 GCF_010883055.1 Belonocnema kinseyi
GTTACTTATAGATCGCAAGTCTATCGGATTGAGCTAAAGGAATTATTACTTCTAATATAATTAGTTTTAGTAAAAAAAATTAGGGCATACTTAATGCATCAAATATGAATGTAATTTTGGTTGTCCATTATGGCCATTTGACTGTGGGCATAATAATAAATAAAATAAAATACATTTTTTTGTCAAAATTACTTATCTTTTGTTGAAATTTAGTCTTTTCTGTAGAAATTTCATCTTCTTCGTTAAAAATTCGTTTTTTGTGTTGGAAATGCGTTTTTTGTTCAAAGTTGATTTGTGGAACTGAAAATGTAACTATTCCATTTTTGGTTAAAACACTTTTGTTGAAACTTCATATTTTTTTGTGGAAAATAATTCTTTTTGGTTTTGAATTCATCATTGTAGGTTAAAAGGTCAGATATTTGTTTAGTATTAATATTTGCAGTTGCTCTGACTCTAGAATTTCTTTATAAAACCGACTTTTACAGTGACAGCCATAGAAACTTCTGATCACGAATGTCAGTTTTTCTCTTTTAGTTTTTAACAATGTAATTCTCCTTTAAATCTTGATTTATTTTTAAAGATTCCACTTGAAACGAGTGAAGCCTTGCAGACAAAATTCTTTACGAAAAACCTTTGATTAAAAATACTATCTGTTATTTTCAATTATTTCTTTCCTTTTAAAATACCATAGAATAACAGCATTCTGACCTTGAAATTTCCATTACTTTCATTTTTAGTTTATTTAATTTGTTGAATTTTTTATTTTCGAGAAATTTATTATTATTTGTTAAGCTACTTCTGAAAAGAAGATCAAGAAAAGCTACATATTTTGGCATATTAGTAACTGAATTCACTCGAAACACAAAAAAAACATAATAAACAAGAAGTATTTTTGTAACCATTGGCTGTATTACTTTCGGGGGGAGGAAAATTCATAATTTTTCAAAATTTTTTGAAATGAATAATTTTAAGATAATAGAAATCGTCCACACTTCCGTTTATCGGAATAGGTTTCTAAGAGGACATGAGAGTCTAGAATATTGAGTTTAGGTCTGGATGCACATTGCACACTTCAGGTAGGGTAGGGTACTTAATACTAGACTACTCACGATCAACTAAGGCTTAAAGGTTTCCTAACTCTCATCTTCCAAACGAGCTCGACTTCCAGTTCGAGTATATTTCCAACCAGTGCAGTGAAGTTTGAGGAGGACTTGAAATCAAAGATCTCTTGAGTACATTCTCATTTCTGCTATATGGCATCAAGGTTTAATCCGATCCCCTATTTGGCCCGATTTAATTCCAATTATCGCTAGAACGCCATTCACCCTCAGCACGGTAGGCCCGACTGTTTACGGCCAAGTTTCCCTGCAAGAGACAGCTACTTCGCCTGTAAATCAGCCCCTTTGTCATCCTCTCGTAAACCATAGACAAGCGAACCATCGCATATAATAAAATATGCTTGCACGCTAATTAGTCACGAGCCTGGCATCATTATGATTTCGATCAAAATGTGAGGGCTCAAACTACGGGTGATGATGATGTTCAATGCTGTTCCAAGTAAGAGGTTTATCTAATTATTTGTGAACACTATTTTTGTTAACCCTTTTTTGCTGTGATCTAAGATAAGCTAGTAAGTTTTTACTTAATATTAAAAAGTTTTAGCTAGTCCTTAAATCTAAAATTTATCACTGATAAACTTAGAGTAAACTTAAAAAACCAAAGGTAGTTCTTTTTGAACTTGAAAAGGAAATTAAATCTATGTTGCACCCATAAAAAATTATATCAGCGTAGAAACATAAAAAATGTAAGCTACATTATAATTTTTGTATACTATTGTCTAGATTGAATCTTAATATTTTGTTTGCTATGCGAAAGCTAGTATATAAATTAAATATAACTGCGACATCTTAAATTTGATCTCCAACTTAAAATTTGAGTTCGCTCATGAGTTAAAAAAATAGAATCTGCTAAACTTAAAAACTTGAGCTAGTTGCTAAAAATAAAGATGTGCCATAACATTTATTTGTGACCTGGAAATTTAAAAAAATGAACTAGCTTATAAACTTAGTAGTCTAGGCGCTGGGGGGGGGGGCGGTGTCCGTGGCCGATGGGGGTAACGGGCTCGACCCAAGTGTTTTTAATGTATTTTGACCTCCTGATTATGAATTTAGAGGGTGGATTGTCTGAAAGTTAATAGGTAATTAGTTATTAAGAATTTAATTGTTTAAACGGCCACATTTAGTTTGTTTGAAAACTTATTGTTATTATGACACCGGAAATTTATTCTTCATCCCAGGGAGAATGCATCGGTTTTTTCAGATCTAAAAATTGTTGATTAGAACTCGAGTTATAACAATTTTCGTTAAGGTGTCTTCTCGGCCGCTCGCCCGGCGCGTTTGGGCTTCCGTCGCTTACGATCATCTTCCATTACTCGTTTCGCTGCATCTCAGGTTCTATTTAAGTCTTTTTCAATCTGAAAAAAAACCTCGGCGTTCGTTAGAACATAAGGAATATTTGGAACGTTTAAAAATATTTTTAAAGTCACAAGTAAATTTTTTACGATTAATTAAACAGTCAATTTTTTAATAACTAATTACCTATTAACTTTTGGACAATTCACCCTCGAAATTCGTAATATAGACGAATAGAACATATAGACTATAGAACACTGATGTTGGTTAGTAAAATTAAAACTTGTGCATGCTCAAAAAGTAATTTTTTCTGAAAAACTTCAAATGCTTGAATTAAGTCGTAAATTTAAATAATTTTAGCAATTCTAATCCTCCTAATCCGCTCAAGATAGATCGCAAGCTTTAAAAGCTGAAGGTTGTAAACTTAAAAAAATTGAATTAGTTTAAATTAGAATATTTCCTCATTGAATATCAGAGTAGCCTAACAATTTTTGTCGAATTTTCATGGATATTGGCTGGTAATTTGTTTGAATCGATAGGAAAAGCAATCCATTTTTTGTTTTTCGAAACCAAATTATATTCAGAGGAGGCGCAAGCCCCATTAAGTTTAAGACTTTTTCATACGAAAAAATACTTTTTTGTAAATTTTATTTAGAGTAAATCCCCAAAAAGTCTGTTTTATAGGGTCCCGAAAAACCCCAAAAGTGAAGAAATGGGAGAAGTAGGTCTGTAAATAACGTATACAAGTTTGGTTACAAGTTACAATAAGATGTTTATTGCAAAGCGTAAGAAAAATTTGGAATTGAACATATATTTATATCTACCCCCCTTTTCAGCAAAATATATTCACGTAAAATAAAGAGATTGCTTAAAATATGTTTCTGTATAATGTTTAATTCATTATTTATTTATAACTAAAAAAAGAAAAACAAAATTAAACATTTCACCTGACTAAGTGTAAAGTGGACGAAAAATATAAATTTCAGAAAAAACGGCATCTATCTGGCATTCATATAGGTGATGATAGTTATTAAAAATAATAATATGTTTAAATAATTATTCTTGCTCAACTTAAATAATTATTAAATCACTCCAAGTGAAAAATAGACAAATAGTTGAAAATTTGTTTAAGAAACTAAAATTTCTACATTTAAGCAAAGAGAATATTATTTACAATAATAACAAAAATTGTTTAAAACATTATTTTTGTTAACTTGAATTAATTATTACTTCACTGTAATTGAAAAATTGACAAATACTTAAAAAGTTCAGAAAAAGCGCAACTATATAGTATTAATATAGAAGAAGATAGCTATAAACAATAATAAATCATTTACACAATTATTTTTGCTATACTGAATTACTTATTAAATTACTCCAGGTGAAAATAGAAAAAAAGTTGAAAATTCCGGAAAAAACCCGCAATTTGTAGCATTATTTAAAGTTAATATTATTAACAATAATAATAAATTGTTTAAACAGTTATTTTTTGTATCTTTTATGAACAATAGTTTACTCTAATTGAAATTTGGATAAATAGTGAAAATTCTGGAAAAAAACGTTGACTTTCTATCTCTATTCTGAGAGAAAATTTCAAAGAACAATGATAAATTGTTCAATCAATTGAGCCGCCAGCGCCCGCGCCGCGCCGGGTGCAAGAACCAGCTCGACGCTTGAACACGCGTAAAGCGTAAACGCCCGCGCGTCTCAAAAATATTAAATATTCCAAATAAAAAAATCAATTTGAAAAAATGTAGAATTGGAGAGAATACGGAAATAAAACTTTTTCTTAAAAAAATTTTTTTAAAACGTTTATTTTTAATAATAAAAACGAAATACCGAATAAAAGTTTCTCTCTGATTTAATCAAGTTATAAAACTTAAATCGTTCTAATTCGGCTATATATTATTTAAATGAATTCATATTAATAGAACTTATTTAAATTACTACAGCGGTGCCTAAGAATTCATGGAAAAGTTAAAACTCTTTTATTGTTTAATAATATTGAATTGCAACATTAGGTAAGTCGATAATTTTTTTTTTTGGTTTCGCCGGTAAAAAGTCGTCTGCCCGCGTTGTTAACTAATGCGTCACGAGGACTGCTCCGGCAGGCAGCTTTCTCTCGCGGTCAGACGTCGAGTACTTTTTCCGAATATGAATATCTCAGTCAATTTATAACGAATCGATATAAGATTTTCCACAAAACTTCATTCAACATTTTTGAACAAATAACTCACTGAAAGTTGTTTGAAACTAGAAGTTACCTATATACGACAAAATAACTGATTTTTAACTTTTTCATGCATTCTTAGGCATCGCTATAGTATTTTGAACAAGTCCTATAAATATGAACTCATTTCAATAAAATTTAGCCAAGTTAGAACGATTTACGTTTTAAAACTCAGTGAAATCTGAGAGAAACTTTTATTCGATATTTCGCTATTATTATTCAAAGTAAACGTTTGACAAAAAAATTCGAATAGGAAAAAGTTTTATGTCCTTATTCTCTACAATTCTTCATTTTTTAAATAAAATTTTTATTTTGAAAATTTTCCATTTTCGACACGCGCGGACAATACTTTTACGTGTGTTTAATCGTCGGGCAGGTTCTTGCACCCGGCGGCTCCGTTTATGTAAACATCTAAATGATCAGTGTGCAGTAGTATTAATTGTATTAGGAACAATTTTCATTTCCAAAATTGCAAAAACAAAAAAATAATTAGCGCTAAAAACTAGCAAAACCCATTTTTTCATTTATGGGGCTTTTGAGACCCTATAAATAGACTTATGGGGGGATATTTGTAAATTAACATCTAATTCTCATTCGATGGCAATTTATGAGAAGATAAATGTTGAGTTTTACCTCAATTCAACTAATATTGACAATTCTGAATCAACTGTTTAAAAAAGTATTTTTTTCTCATGGAAAATACGTTTTAAACTTCATGGGGATAGCGCCACCCCTAAATATCATTTTTATTCCAAAGAAAAAAAGAAAATAATATTTTTGTGTATTTGAACGAATTTCCGGGCGATGCATACAGAAATTCGAAAAAAATGCTAATGCATTGTTAGAGGAGCTTCTTGCATATAGAGAAGAATCTGATACAGTGAGACATGGGGCGCACAGTGGGGTGAAATCAGAAAACGAGGTTCAAAATGACATTTAGAACGCAATTATGCACCGATTTTAGAATTTTTTTTTTTTAAATTCAGAACTAAATTTTTCAGAAAATGGTGAGAG
>NC_046662.1:93232946-93235542 GCF_010883055.1 Belonocnema kinseyi
GAGGGCGCATACTTTGAATAAAATATTTGTTGTCATTCTCTTGAAATAAATGTGTTTTTTTCTTGAAAAAATACCGGTTTCATATGTATACACCTGGTATATGAAAATGTTCTTAGTAATCAAACAATGATAAAGTAAATTTATAAGAAAAGATCAAATAGAAAACACCAAATAACCCATTTTCAATAAACAATTACATATTCAAGTGTGTGAAAAAAGCTACATTTTTATTCTCTTTTCAAATTAAACTTTGAGGTTATGCCTTGTCTTCTTAGTGATAAGAGAAAGATCAAGTAAATGTAAAAGGAAAGATAGAACAGGAAACACTAAATAACCCAGTTTCAAAAAACAATTACAAATTCTAGTGTGTGATCAAAGTTAAGCTCATATTCTCCTTCCAAATGACATTACTTTGAGGTTATGCCTCATGCACGTCTCAAGAAAATAAAAAACTGTCAGTCAAATGCCGTATTCGATGCTGCTGTCCGGCAGACCCCGCCCTCTGCCGTGCAACCAATCTGAGCTAAATAAAGAGTACTAAATAATGTTCTCAAATTAAAAAAAAAAAAGTGGAATTTCTGAACACTCCCTGTAGAGTCCTAAATGCATTCATAAATTTTCACTAATAAGCAATTAATAATTTTCTACTAAACTTTAGTGTCTCCCTTTTCTCTAACTGAATTAGTAGAATCTTAAATATTTGACTTTATTTGACTCAGCAAAATTCAGCCAAAAAATTCAAATTCAAAATTCAAATTGAGACTTTACAAAAATGTCCTAATAGATCAAGTCTTCATTATTGACAGCTGTGAGCTAATGTCATAATATATAAAGTCTTGTGCATATTTATCTTAAAATCCCACCAATAATATCTCTTTTAAAAAATCAATTAATTACATTAATTTTTAAAATAAAAGTCAGAAAGTCTAAAACAGTTTTATCAAATTCATTTTAAAATTTTCTCGAATGTGCTTTATAACAAAAGTTTTTAAAATTCATGTACTCGTACTTGGCACATTGAAGAAATGTAATTTGTATTACGTTACTAATTTACTAAATTTAACAAATTAAAATAATTGCTTGAAATATAAATTCAAAATAGAAAGGGTGACAGGGTTCACCGAACTTGTCCGATACTTATTAAATAAATACATCCAAGCGGTTGAAACCAAATGTTAACTATAAGCCTGTAGCAACATATTATTGATATATATTGTAGTAGTTTTTTATATCTGGATTAGTTTTCGCAGTTTTATCTCGAATGTCATTCCTTTCATAACAATAGATTTGATATTATGTTGCAAATCTGAGTACATAATAAAAATTCGTTGCTCTATGTTTTTTGTTTGTTTTCATCTCACAATTTCTGAATGACTAATAGTAAATCAGGCTTAAACTTATTTTTAATGGTTGATCAATCAGCTGATAAAAAGGGTTGGAAATAAATCATTGTCAATATATATGATTATAAACGTGCAAGTCAAAAACAATTGAGAATTTAATAGGCTTTCGCCAATGTCGTACTGCTGACGGAATTTAAAACTTCTGAAAAGGAAGTCTCAATATTAATATTGCTTTTTTCTAAGTAATTTCTAAATCATTTTCTAAGTAAATCCAGACGCGGAATGGTTCATCGCCTGTTGACTCATAGAACTTCAGAGTGTAATCCATAAATATTAGATTGTCATATTTAATTACAGAATTATAACATATACTAAAATATGATGCGGAATTTATTTTACATTTCTTATTATACATACTTTTTCCCATATAGGGGAGAGAGGATCACAGTGAGATACTTTTGCTAAGTTGATTTTTCATATTTTTTCTATCCACTCTTCTTGAAGTTGAAATGTGATTCTGTAATTCTAAGCATTGCCTACATGTTCGCACATTTAAAGTTTAGAAATCTTGAACAAGGGTGTTATGATCGCTATTAATAAAAAAAAGTGCACTTTATCCCACTGTACCCCACATGTGAGACACACTGGGAAAATCCATGGGACAAAGTGGGACGACTGAAATAGAAGAATTAATAATCATATGTTTGTAATCTAAAATGATTTTGAAAAATCAAAACTTCTATCTGGATTGGTTTAGAATTAAAAAAAAAATCTGCTGCAAAATATTTAACAGCGAAAGTAGCAAACAATACTTGGCAAAGTCAAAAAAGGAATTGGATTCACAACAAAGTTATTTTTTCGCCGATTAAAATGCATTCTTTTTTAAATAAGCTTTTCAAACAATTTAATATCATTTTTGGAGATATAGCCTGAAAATAAACTCAAAATTTATGCAGGGACGCTTTTTCAAAAATGTATATCATAACAGTCCTTAAAATGCAGTTTTAATTGTTTCTGTAAATAATTAAAAATAATGAATCGAAATTTCCACACTTATTGCTTTTGAAAAAAGCGAAAATGTTTACACAACTTGTCCCACTGTGCCACGAAATTTCTGTCCCACTGTGTCCCACTGGCATTCATTTAGATAACGTCCCTTGCTTTACTATTATTTTGAATAAAAATTTCTTGATTCCAGGGGCGCACAAACCTTGTATGAAAAGTAGCGGTTGCTACCCCAACGGGGGGGGGGG
>NC_046662.1:93235583-93236688 GCF_010883055.1 Belonocnema kinseyi
TGAGTGAGATGGACTGGAAAATGTTGATATTACTGAAAATAATACTAAGCAATTCATAATTTTAAGTAGAAATGAAGAAAAAGTTTTTTTATAAAAAAAAAGCCCGTCGCTACCCCGGTGGCGGAGGGAGTGTGCGCTCCTGCTTAATTCTGCTGAAATGTGTTCCTTATGGATCTAGTAATATATCATACTAACTTTTGTTAGCTAACTACTTTTTGATGCAATGCCAAAATCTTTCAATCATATTATCATATTTCAAATGACACTGTACCACTGCGCCCCACAGTGGGGTGAAATCGGAAAACGAGGTTCAAAATGACATTTAGAACGCAATTATGCACCGATTTTAGAATTTTTTTTTTGAAAAATACAGAACTAAATTTTTCAGAAAATGGTGAGAGTAGATTTTTTTTTGTTTATTTAATTTTTATTTTAATGCAAACATCGAAAAAATATCGATTTTTCTAATTTCATTTTTATCATCTAGACAAAATTTTTCTTATGCTTCTCGTCCCTTGAATTTAGTGCACAGGGGTATAAGAAATATTAAAAAAATTCTTAACTTGCATAGTTAATTGTTATAGACAAATTGTATTAACAAATACTCGACATTAAGCGTTATTCGGCTTCAACGTATATTTCTGCTCTGAAATCGCTTGCTTTTATTGTGAGGATGATACGTGAATATTTAAATTTAACATTAAATGTTATTTGTTTATTTTATAAACAAATTATATAAACAAATTCACATTTTGGCCGTTTTTTAGGCGAAAAGAAACCGTTTTTTCTTTCTACCTTGTTGCAATTATGTTGTCAGTGACGTTTTCTGAAAAAAAATTTGCCACCTATCAATATTTGTTTATTTATAAACAAATTATATAAACAAATGCACATTTTGGCCGTTTTTAGGCGAAAAGGAACCGTTTTTTTTGCCTATTGTATTGCAAATATGTTGGCAGTGATTTTTTCGAAAAAAAATTTGCCACCCATAAATATTCGTTCTTTTTATAAACAAATTATATAAACAAATTCACATTTTGGACGTTTTTAAACAAAAATTAATCGGTTTTTCCTCTCACCTTGCTGAAATCATATTTACAATGAT
>NC_046662.1:93236788-93254496 GCF_010883055.1 Belonocnema kinseyi
CGCCAATTAGCACAAATGGTAAGTTCCGACAGTGCCTACAAGTGTGCCTACTGGCCGCTAGATGGCAATACCGGTTTCATATGTATACACCTGGTAGTTCTATTTGTGGGAGTTATTGCCAGTAATTACTTTAAAAGTGTATAAATTATTGATTAGTATCACGAATTGTATTCATTGTAGAGAATATTTTTAGCAATACAGTAAGCCACGTTAATGATAAGCAATAAATTTAAAATTATAATTGTTGTCTAAAATGAATAAAATTGACAAAAACTAACTAAGCTCTTTTATTTTAGACTGTAATTTTCAATTTACACAGGGAGAATGAATATTAAAGTAGTTTTCAAAAATGTACTTTGAATCAGCGGCGGACTGGCGTGGACCCTCAGGGTGGGCGCCCATTCTCGCCCTCTATTGGCGTGTCATGCTGTCCATCTTTTTTTTCGTGGTAATTTTTGTTTCTATGTTAAAAAAGTGCCCCCAAACGTGCTTCCCACTCTGCGCTCAGAGATCCAGCCCGTCGCTGCTTCGAATAAAGTTTATTCAGTAAATGGAATCCTACTATTCAACAGGTTCATCACCACAATTTTAACATGTTCATCACAAGAAAATAGGAAATGTACCCGGCAATAAGCGTAGAATAGAGAAAAAATAATATTTTCAGATTTCAGAACAAAAGTGAAGATTATTCTATTATTTTCAATGCGCGATTTTTCCATCTGTCTAAAATGCCACCATAAGAATAAGATACCTCCTAAACTTATTCACTTCTATTTCCATAGCGACCGCCACACAGTTTTCTATTCTCCCAAAGAGAACGTATTTTCAATATATTTAATTCCTTCTAATTGTACCGGTAACATACCTCACAGAGATATTTTTTATTCCTCACAAATGGTCATATTTTGATTTTATTTAATTCCTTCTAATTAGTTCATAAAATATGTATAAAAAGTTGTTTTAATTCCTTTGTGCAGAATGTAAGTTCTGAAATTTTAATTCCAACCAATTCAACTCTGCCTCTCCAGAGTTAAAATTATTGAAATTCACACATTTTAATAGATTTCTTTGGTGATTTTTTAAAGACGTTTAAATAAATTATTAAAATATAAATAAATATAAATTCGAATATTTTTCGAATTTATAAGTTATAAGAATATTTAATAATGAAAAATAGGTTAAGTAAATGCTTTCGTTAAATTTTACTAACTCGATTGAGAGGAATAGGATTTGCACTTTTTCTGTTCCCGTTGGGCATTTTTAGACGGAAGAAAATTCGCGTATTCATAGGAATACAAATTTTTAATTTTTTGAATTCAACGCTTATTGCTGGGTACTAAGTCGAATGCCGTACTCGATGCTGCTGTCCGGCAGACACTACCCACTGCCGTGCTACCAATCAGAGCAATCTACCGGATACGAACCTAGCGCCAGGTACCGGACATCTACACACTGCCTAAATAATAACTTGATAAGTCTGAAAAACAGTTTCACATTTCAGACTTCAAACTCTTCTCCCTATCCCCTTATCACCCCCTCTTTTCAATAATTCTTATTTCTCTCCCTGTTTTCAAAAAACTTCCACTTTTTCTCATTTTTTCTTTTAAATATAAACTAAATTAATAGAACCTTATAAGAAAATCCAATTATTATTGGTTCAAAGCTGTTTTTTATTGGATGAAAAGTCTATCATTATATTTTATGTAGGTTTAGAATTCATCTGTTTTGATTGAAAGTTTCACTAATTTCTTGAAAACTTAATTATTTATTTGAAAATTTGTTTATTTTTAGTCGGAAATAAAATTCTTTAACTAAGAATTTAACTTTTAAATTTTCTTATTTATCTTTTTAATTTATAAATGTTTGATTCAAAGTTATTTTTTTTAAGTTAGAAATTCAAGTAATTGGTTATAAAATCATGTACTTTGTTGATTATTCGTTTTTTCTGTTAACAAAATCTATTTGGTTCTGAAATGTTGAAGATTCGTTTTCTTATTGTGTATGATTACTTTTCTTGACTGAAAATGTGACTTCCATTTAAAGTTGAATATTTATATTTTTAATTGAAAATTGATCTGTTCTGGTTTAATATTAATAAACTTGCCTAAAAATTTATCTGTTTCGTTAGAGAATTAATCTTCTTGGTTAAAGTTTACCATTTTTTATTAATAATTCAACTGATCTATTTTGGTTTAAAGTTGAACCACATTGTAAAAAACTTATTTTTACATTCTCATCAGAGAAGGATTGAAATTTGTATAAAATTGTAGCCCCCCCCCAGTTTTTGTCAAATGACCACGTTTTGAGACCCCCTGAATTCGAAAAACAGGTTTTTACGAATATGCCTGTTTGCCTTTTCGTGGATTGTTTTATTTTGTTTAGCTTGTTAGTACGATGAATTTGAAAGAATTGACAGGTTGGATTGCACTTTGGTACACTCATTTAGTATCATAAAATGAAGGTCATGTTCGTTAGCCAGCCATTTTGGATAAAAATTTAACAAGTGAGCACATTTGGAATGTTTTTGAGATCCCTTTTTTTAAAGATTTAAAAATTTTCTGTACGGTTATTCATAGTATTTAAAAAGACAAACAATTTATCCAAATTAATTTCTTTGATGAACCCAAAATTTACCAGAGTAAATGCCCTACAAGATTATAACAACAATTTTTTTAATTTTTTTGAAAAATCGAAAATTCAAATTTTGACGGCATAAAAAATTGTGGGAAATCAAAGATTATATTTTGAGATCAAACTATGCAAGTTAGGTGAAAATGAGAGTAGACAAAAATTACGTATTTGAAAAAGGTCTACAAATTTGTTATCAATCACTTTTTCATAGGTTGCGTAGTTTTTCTTTTAATCGTGAAAAACATTATCAACAGTAAAAGAAATCTGATATCTGCGTAAGCACATTCTCATCACAACTTTTTCCTTTTAATTTTTTTTTTTTCGTCTCGTGTGTGGGTCTTCAAAAAATTTAATTTTCTTATGTTTTTAATGCTGATTTTTACAATTAAAACAAAAAAGAGAACTATCAAAACATTATTCATGACAAATTAATTCATTTTTACATTCTCATCAGAGAAGGTATTAGATTTGTGTAAAAACTACCCCCCCCCCCCGCCGCTTCCCCCAGATTTGGTCAAAAGTCGTAAATTACCTTTTTTGTAAAAAATTCATAAGTTCGATTGAAAATTAAATTATTTATTCAAAAATTGATCTATTTCAAATAGTCAACTATATGCGGTAGAAAAACCACTAATTGAACATTCATTTTTTCTTTTTTCTTTGAAAATAAGGTTTTGCAACTTAAAATTCAACGATTCTATTTTTGATGGGAAAGTTATCTTTTTTATTTGGAAAATCTGTCTTTTTGGCTTCAAAATTCACCCATTTAGTTGAAAATACAAATGCCGAATTTATCTTGGGTCGATAATATTGGTTAATGTATCGACAAAGATATAAATATTATTTTTTGATCAGAAGAGATTCACGTGTTATCAAATCTTTGGGACAACAGTACTATGGGATGCAGAACCACCCTTCCATTAAAGTATCACACAATATGTTCATGCTCCCAATTCCATATATAATTTGAAAGAATTTTGTAGAAAAAAATCTCTACGAGAAACTTCTGTGCTAAATCACATATAGCTTTTTGTAACTATTACTTTAGTCGTTGTCGGGGCAACTTTTATAATGTTCTTTTCTTAGCAACTCAATTTAAGTCCTTTTCTACTAAAAAATACTGCGTCTTAATTTTTGGTAAATATCCGACTCGCAAGGGGCATAACTGTCTTTTGTAGTAAAAATATTTTTTTGAATCTACTTAAGTCTAAAATTTATTTTAAAAAACCTAAACAATTAAATCCCACATCTTGAAAGTCTATTTAAAGTTTTGAATTAATTTTGTAAATATAAATTCACTCTGTAAATTCCCGTTTACCGAAAAAACATATTGCAGGTAATTCTATAACTTATTTATAATTGCTTATTATTTTAGTTATTTTATTATTTTAATTAGTTCTTGAATAAATATATAAGTTGCACCATTATACAATCAGTTATAAAAAAAAACTATGGGATATATTGAATAGAATCTAAGAAAGAAGCTTCTTGCGAACAGTATTTCGATAACAATGTGATATAACTGATTCTCCAATTAGTTCCATTTGGATTCCTGTCACTTCTTTAATAAGAAATATCTGTATTCTTAGGAGATCCAGCTCGTATATCTAGAATTCTCACGAATCCTATTTCAATTTATTTTTATTTTATCAGAAGACAAATCTAGCTGCATCTCGGTATACTGCAACCTTCTAAATAACAAAAATACATTTTAAAAAACTAGTTTGAAACGTATTTTCTTCAAGCTGTTAATGATAGTTGACCCTTTGTAGTTAAAAGAAAACAGAATTTCAACTTTACTGTAACGTGGGAAGTTTTGAAAATAATACAATTAGATGAAAAAGGCATGAGATAATTTAAGAAGGCCTATACAAGTATAATAAAATAAAATAATTCGTAGCAAATAAAGTTCTCAGTACTTGTGCAAAGGAATAACCTAGATCTTCTTTATTCTTAAAAATTACTCATATTTATGGAGTTAATTGTAAAATGGCAAAAGTACTGTAGCGCTTTTTTCCCAGCTCAATGAACCAGAATAAAGATATTTTTAGGGAGAAAAGTGCATATAATAATTTACTTGTTTTTAGACTCTCGTTTTTTATTTCAAAATAGATGTAATTTCTTCGATATTTATTAAGGACGGGAATTTCACAAAAGGATTAAGATTTTTCGTTTCGTTTAGCTCAGGAATAATTGTTAATGAGATTAAATACTATATATCATTCATAAAAAAGTTATCCTTTAACATTAAATAAATATTGCCCTCAGAAATTTATTTATGAATCATTTTTCGAAATATCAGTTTTTATTTTAAATTCTTGCAACAAAATTCAAAAAATCATTTTGAATACTCGTAATCAATTAATGTTAATTGTTATTTCTTCATTTTACTTATATCCAACTTTCATTTCTCAGCTTCATTCAATTGTACTTAGCCACGTTTTTGTATCGTACATATATTTGCTTGAATTTCACTACATTTTGTATAAAATCTAGAAAAATATTACAAAAAGTTTAAATAAGATTCAATATCAGAGTTAAGGCTACCTAAATCTAGTTTTTATATAATACAGAAAATAAATTTTTTTAAATGTCACTACGAATAAAAAAGGAAAAGGCTGAAAACCCTGGAAACGGAGACTATGCGAATAACAATTTTGATACGCAGAAACCGAGTTTTCCTGTACTTCATTCTTCTGCAGAGATACCTTCAATTTATGTTAAAGGAAAAAAGTACTTATTGTATTTTTATCCAGATTACTAAAAATTAAATTTCTTCTCTTATCTTTCTAGTCTTTCTGAAATTGTATAAATATACAGGTGTAAGTCCTACGGTCATTTGTAAATTCTCTGGGAAATCAAGAAAAGAGTTACTGAAGGAAATTATGTTTCGCTTCGAATATCGTCCCTATTTCCGGTTTATGTTTCAAGCATCCGTCGAACAACGAGGCTTCGTCGCTTCCATTCCTCTTCCGTTGAGCCTCACAGTATTTACGGCTTGTAAAGCACGTATGTAGTTCCACAGTTGACGATATGACGATATCATATCCTGGAAATGGTGCGAGATATCGATTTAGTGAACAAAATGGAGTAATTCCAAAAGGAAAGAGAGTCATTGCCAGAAATGATACAGAAGGCATGTTGAGAATATTGGGATAGATGCTGGCTGCCGGGCTCCTGCTAAATTCGTTTTCGATCCAGCTCGTCCATCCGAGATTGTATGATAACTATATAATAAATGGCAGGGAAGGTTGCCAACGAAACGTATAGATCTACCTATATTTGATTTCGAATATCAATGAGAACCATCCCAGATTAATAATCTTACCTTTCGGAAAATGAGCAGAGAAATATATTACATTATTTAAAATGCAGGAAATTAACAGAAAGAAGTGAAGGGATCAGAAACAGATACACCTATCAGAAGGAAATACAATTTATAAAGCAGATAGGAATGATATAATTTTATAAGGGAATGTTTCTAACAAGAGTTTAGAAATTTTCTTTAGAGGAAATATTTTTAGCATAGATCTTGTCTGGCTTTTTTTAAATATTATCAAATTTAGTTATTTACTTATTACAAACTGAATTTTTGAAATATTATGTGAGCGTTCGCATTTAAAGAGCCCTTTTGACCGGTATGTACGTGTTATACTTTTTCTTCAAACATGAAACATACTTACTTCTGGTTGCTTCCAAGACATGTATATATTACAAACAGATACAGTATGGTTCCCCGCATGATCCTTCACTGAAACCCGAAAATAATAATTTTGTCCTCGACTTGGACAAATATGAATATCTGCTGAATTAGAACCGGCCATAAGGTCCATTCTCATGCGACCACCGACATATAATAAAAAAACCTAAGCATTATAGGGTTATCAGACCTTTTGTTATCTGAGGATAGCGACCTTATCTTTATTGAACGGATCATTTATAAATCATCTACCATGGTAAATCGCTCTCGGCTGCAATTCTTGCTTCACATAAATGTCTTGCCCACAAGTTTCGAAAGTCTTACTGGTACAATCGATCGACGCTTTGGGCAAAGGAACTCAATCCGGATCCGAAAATGCCCTGTGAAAGAGTAAAGGGCAAACATATTATCTACAAGATATCTGAAAAGATGCATTGGTTCTCTACTTTTTATTCATAATACGTATGGCTTGGAAAGGTGGATAAAAATGAGAAACTGAATCAAAGATTTCTAACAAAACATTGATCAAGAAAAATAATAAATAATATTAATATGCAATTTTTTTAAATTTTCTCCTAACATTTTGTTTCACATGATAAAAAATTAACTGTCCTGGTATTTTGTTTGCTTTTGATTTTATATGCAATTAATATCACAGGTTTGCTATCAAGTCGTTTAATGAGACTTAGAGGTGTTATATGAAGTATCTATTATAATATACTCTTAATAATTAAGACGAACAGAAAAACCTAAAAATAATCCCTGTTTTAAGTACATTAGCAGAACTTGCTACTAGTATAATAAACTTAAAAATAAATGGGTGTCACTAATATCCACTAAAAGAACTTTTTCATAAATTTTGTGCGCGTTTCTTTTAAGAGTATTTCTTTTACCTCTAGATCTAAAATGTCTTCATTAAGCGTATCAAACAGAACCAGGCCAATTAGGAAGGATATAACACCAAAGTATGAAAAATTACCCATTATAAATCTAAGAAATGTATATTTTTTATGTATGGCTTTTCTTTGTAATTAATTTAAAAAGTTTCTTCTTTAGTGACTTGTAAAGATGTCAATATAAAAAATTTTTGCTCCTTTATGGGCTTCCATGAACCACGTGGCACATTGTCACGACTGTCATCCCAACAAATTTAGTTTGCATCAGTTGCAAAAAGTATTCCTCTCTCGAGGAAGTTGAGCTTTAAATGAACCTTGGAGGAAACTAACCAATTTTTTCATGATCCCTCTTTATACAATGACATACAAGTGCACCAGGTGTAAAAAATACATCTCCCTCGAGGTAGTTCAGTTCTAAATGAACATTGGCCGCCACCAACCAATTTTTTTCATGACTCGTTATTATACAATAACTTTCAAGTACATTAGGTGAAAAAAATATATCCTTCTCGGAGAAGTTGAGTTCTAAATGAACCATGGAGGGAACCAATGATTTTTTCATGAATTCGTTGGTTCCAATGTTCATTTAGAAATTAACATCCTCGAGGAAGATGTATTTTTTCACCCTTATCAAAGCGTAGTTGGATTTCTTAACAAAAGTTTGTTGGAGGTTGTGACGACATTCGTGACCTATCGGAGTCGACCTGGGGTATTGGTACTGATAGCAAAATTTTTGTTAGGAACATCCAGAGTCCATTACTGGCTTCGAATCGCAGACGGAAAATTATTGGAATTTCTACGGAAAGTTAACGATATTTCCAACCGGAATTTCCGTATAATTTCCGTGAAGTATTTTCAGGAGAATCTTTCCATATAGGGCCCTAATAAACCATAGTTTTTTCTACTTTCCTTGTAGTTTTTCGCCATGGTATAGCACTAGAGTAGACCTACCCCTCCCTACTTTACAAGCTGAATGATTTATGGAAGTAATCATACGATGTATTAATTAAATTAAAAAATTGTACTACTTAGAATGGTAAAATTAGCAACAGAAAATTGGTGCAATTTTACTACTCTGACTATAGGGTGAATATCACTTGTATGCTAGAAGTTCCAACCAATCTCGTAACTTTACCACTTTCGCACTGACAATATAGCAAGGCGTTGGAGAAGTACAGTTTCTGTTTGTGAATCTGTGACTTTCAGAGTAGGTAATAAATTGACCTACTTTTAGTGATGAATTTGTTGACGCTGGTAAAAGTACAGAAATGTTAAAAAATCCTTTTTCCCACGTAATCTCATATCTTTAAATTTGATCATTTATAATGCAGCGTACTTGCACAGCTCTGAACGTAGTTCCTGTTGAAAATTCCTATATAGAGTCATGTATAGAATTCCTACATGGGAACTTTGCAAGAACCTGCACATGATCCTATGATGATTCCTGCCATCTTGATCAAAAAGTCTTAGGACTTTATTTTTAAAATCAAAAATACAAGTTTATTCATCATAATCGATTTGGTTCCCTTCAAAGTACTCCCCATCGACTGCAACACACTTACGTTAGCGCTTTATCCAATCCTCGAAACATTTGTTATAATCGGTTTGCGGTATAGCCATCAGAGCCATCTTTGATTTTTCCATGACCTCATCTCGGATGCTGGAACGCGTTCCACGGAGCGGTTTCTTCAGCCGACCAAATAGGAAAAAGTCGCAGGGAGCCAAATCAGGTGAATTTGGTGGTTGTTGGAAGGTATTCGTTTCGTTTTTTGCCAAATGCTCACGGATAACGATGGCATTGTGCAAAGTCGATGACATTTTTTTGTGAAAAATCGAAATCAGATACAAAGATAGATGTACACAATACGGCGTCAATTCAACAAATGTCAAGCTATCAAGCTGCAAATCTGAGAGAACGTCAATGAGACTTCTACCAACACAACAAAAAAAGAAGAATTAAAATCGGCCGAATAAGACCGACACACGGTGACGAGTCCAAAAACTTTTTGATCAAGGTGGTATGTGGGTTCTGACGTATGTACAGTTTCCTGGCCATCGGGAAATGGTTGACATTGGATGTGTGGTTCGAGTTCGTCGGATGAATGGCTAGAAATTTTATAATAACTTTATTGTCTAGCCTCGATGGCTGCGCGTGTTTGCGCACTTTTGGTTCATGTTTAGATCCTGTCGAGTCAGCAGTTCGAGGGTTAGAATCCTCAGAGTTGTGCGAAATTATAAATAAATATAAATTAAATCGCACAAATAAAATTTTTCCTGCACAAGTCTCTATGCAGGAACCTTTGTAATATCCTGTGTCATTTGATACATGGAAATTATTCCTGCATATAGGTTTCCATATAAGAACCTCTAAAGTACTTGGGTAAGATCCTATGTCAGCAATTTCACGATGACGAGGAAACTGTACAGAAACCTACATAAAATCATTGTCACTTTTCCTTGAAGGAGTCATACGTCAGAACACACCTAGGAACCCTCATAGGATCATGTACAGGTTCTTGCAAAGTTTTTATGTAGGATTCTATACAGGATCCTATATAGGAATTTTCAACAGGGGTATAAGTACAAGTAATTGTAAAGTTTCAACGTTGCGGAGAATAATGAAAAAATGGTCAAATTAAAATTATGTGTAAAAGTGCGTGTGTCAGAACGGTATAAATGATGTAAACATTTATTTGCAAAATTGATTGAAAATATTAAACAAGAACTTTTTTATTTAATGAACTGCTTTCTGTTGTTTTCCTTGTTTCAAAGGGAAATTTACAATTCCTAGTCAAATTACCATTATTTGCATTTCTCATGTAAATGCTACAGTTACCATGTTGAATAAAAACACGAATATTTTTGGTTAGAAAATCATCATCCAAAATTCATAATGCATTTTTCATTTTACAGAATCTGTCTGGAAACGTACATGACCTAAAACTTAAATTTCGTACTGAAAGTGGATATTGGTTATTATTGTTTAATTTCAGGAATTTCTTTCATGTCTCGAAATAGGTTTCTTTACATATTTGTTTGTCCTAAAAATTACTTTCAAATTCTTTCACAACAAACAAAACCATATCACTGTAGATTTTTATGCGTGGTGATGGTAAACGTTGTAAGGTCCCTGCAGGTCTGATTTTTAAATAAATAATATAAAATAAACAATAATTCTAACAAAATTGTACTGAAATATTATGTTGTAACAATACTTTATACACTTTTCAAATTAATTAAAGATCTAAAGTTAAAAAAATATTCTCTAAATTTGTATCGGAAGCAAAAAATATTAAGTTATAAAGAAGATTTCATTTCAAAGGGTGAATTTTATTAAAAATCGATTCTGACAATTCCTATATGGCTTTTGTTCTGCATGCAAATGGCATTATCGAAAATATTAAATTAAAAAAATATATTTGTTTTTGAACAGATTTCTCTTTAGCTAAAACTTTATTTCAAAGGCTTGACGAGACTTGTGACGTCGCATCCATTTTCCATCTTTCTTGTAACTAGAATTAGTCCTGAATAACGAATATAAAAAAAGTGCAATTAAATTTCCACAAATGACTAAAAATATAATAGAAAATATATACTAGATATAAATAAATGGCGAAACATATCAATTTATTTGATAAACAACATTTAAAATAATTTCTTAAAATTAAAATGAATCAATTTTTGATTATAGTTTAAAGATAAAACCTTACTACATTCTCATCAAGAGAAGGTATTAGATTTTTGTAATATTTGAGCCCCCCCCCTCCCGTTTTTGTCAAATTTCCACGTTTTGAGACCCCCTGATTTCGAAAAACAGGTTTTTACGAATGCGTCTGTGCCTATACGTGTGCGTGTATCCGTGTGTGTCTCTCTGTCTGTAGATTTTTAGTTTGTGAGCACGATAACTTTCGAAAGAATTGACAGATTGGATTGGCCTTTGGTATTGTTTTAGTGTCCTACAATAAACGTCAAGTTCGTTATCCAACCATTCTGGGTGAAAATTCAAAAAGTGAGCGTATTTTGAAAGTTTTTGAGACCATTTTTCTTTTTAATTCAAAAATTGTCTGCACGGATATTGATAGTATCCAATTAGGCGAACAATTTTTCCTTATAACTTTTTTTTATAAAACTAAAATTTACCAGAGTTATAGCATTTACAATATTTCAAAAAACACACTAAAATCAACATTTTAAGCGAAATAACGCATGATATGAAAAAAAGTCAAGAGAAGAAAAATATTTCTTTTCCAATGCCCCACAAGATTGTTTAAACAGCTTTTTGATTCCTTTAAAAAGCTGAAAATTCAAAATTTGATGGTACCAAAAATTTTCAAAACCACATTTTGTCAAGATTTCAAAATTCTGTGTACAATTATTCATAGTACTGAGAAACTCAAGCAATTTATCCCAATGACTTTTTTCTGTAAAAACACAATTATCAGAGTTAGAGCATTTTAAAAATCCAAAAAAACAAACTAAAATGAACATTTTAGGCCAAATAACGCACGATATGAAAAAAGCCACAAAAAGGAAAACGTTGCTTTTTGAAAGCCCTACAAGTTTATGATAACAATTTTTCTAATTTTGTCGACTAGTTAAAAATTCCAAATTTGATTGTACCAAAAATAATGAAAAATCCAGAAATTCAATTTTTTAGTAAAACTATGCAAGATACGAAAAAAATCATTAAGTGAAAATTACGCGCCGTGGAAATCCCTACAAATTTATAATAAATCATTTTTCGATAGGATGCGTAGATTTTTTTTTAGTAGTAAAAAAAAAATTAAAAATGAAAATAAATGATGAAAAAAAGGAAATAAGAATTAGTATTATTCAATTTTTATGCATATTATGAATTGTAATGATATGAATTTATTGAAATGATACATGTTTAAGCGCAGCTTAGAATACAATTCAAAGCAAAATAAGAAACAAGTTTAAAAATAATCATGATAAATACAATTTGCTCTTTATATTTCAATTTTTGAATAAGAAATCCCGGGCAGGGTTACAAAAGAAATGTATCATATTTAATATAAAAGTGTTGTGTATAATGTAGAAAAGTTGACATTTTGGACAAATCGAGAGCGAAGCACGAGATACGTGATGAGAATGTGTTCGTTAAAGCCGAAAGCGCTTTAACAAAAGATAGTTCAAAATCACAATATTACAGTTGTCAGTCCGTTGACCTTTGATTTTAAAAGGTGTGTCCACGAATGCGGGAGAAATATAAAGTTATAAAAAAATTATGTTTCGAACCTTCCAATAGGTATTATTGCTTAGCCCTCGGCGTGCAGGCATTCTGCCAGCTGGTGTCATAACATGGAATACCTAATTGGTTCTACAATTGAAGTTTCTTCTTTTTTTTTTGCATTTTTAACTACAGAAATTGTATTATATATATTTATACTCTTTTATAACTAAACAAAATTATTCATTCGAAAAACGATTTTTCTAAGTGAGTTCAAACTTTTGCAGGGACAGTGTATTTCTATACTTTTAATGTAAATGACTTGAAAAATATTGGGAAAATTATTTCCTGTCGCTCTAATCCACATTTTTATCTTTTATTCAGTAACTTTAGTTAGAGGGTGAATAGTGAGATACTTTTTGTTTCAATGCGACGTCCAAGCAGGGCCTAAAAAAAGTATTCAAAGACACTCATATTTGCGGGCATATGTAGTATATATTGCATTAAAATAGAAATATTAATGATAAAAATTGTACCTTTGAAGTCTAACTTTGAGACTCTCAGGCATACATTTTAATGTGCTTATATATTTGTTTTCTACGCGACTTTAAAGTTTTAATCAGGCATATCATATTTTTTGACTTTAGCTTACAATAACAGAAACTGATTTTTAGTATGGATTTGACAAGTCCCCTATTGTCATTATTATAATTTGATTGATTTTTTAAAATTAATAATATAAAGCAATGAAAGGGCTAACGATATATATAAAAAATGTCAACATGAAGAAATACTTTTTTTTAAGAATTTAAAAATATTAACACTCTAGGGGATGAAAGGATGATGGCGTGAAGAGCTTTAGAAAATCCTGAACTACCTTTGTGTTACTTATTTGTTACTAACTGTTCTGCAAGATTAAATAATAAGATTCATGTGTAAGTATGTACGTTCTGTAATGCTGATCTATGCACACTCTTGAATTCTCAGGTATCAATATTAATTCACTTGCAATCTCTCTTGCAATTAAAAGTAACGTGAGCCACGAATCGAGCACGGAGAAAAGCGCTTCGAATTTAATAAGTGAAGAATCGATTTTCCATCTTACAATAATCGCAACCGTCATCAAATTTTTTCTCTTAAGTCGTGACCGGCGGAGAACTAATTGAAATGAAAATGCTTTGCGATCAGAAACGCGAGTTTGAGAGTCACGCTGTAGTTGCGATATAATAAGAAATTGAGAAACGCTTAGTTAGTTTGAATTATGTTATGAATTTTTAATGTGAATTAAAATAATTCATCGATAAAAAGAAGAGTATTCAGTAAGTGGAAAACTTGATTTCACCAGTTTATTTATTTCATTCATTTCAGCAGTATATTTCAATAAGGGAAAATCTAACTTGCAATTTTTTTTCTTTGTTGAAAGTCTTCTATCAGGTTTGATTAAATCGACTTGATTGTCATGATAGAGACGTGGAGTAGATATTAAAGTGCAATTCCTATGTACTTCGGATGCATTGATTATCGAAAAAGATAAACCAAAATGCTCTTCCGTTACTGGCATCGACTTTCTCTCGTATTCGGCACACAAATTCTGATTTGAATTTCACTTCTGAAACGTTCTCAGTATCTCATTTAAATGTTGGATAATTTCTTCTATTTAAATTCAAAGGACGTAGTTCCGTTTAATTAAAATATAGATGACGGAGACTGTAAATTTTCATTAGAGTTTGAAAAAAAGTTTTATGACTCTTTCAATTCAGCGGATGGAAAAAACCTCAAAAAAGTTGAGACCTTTAAATTTCCAAACGGTATTCAATTTTCTGACGAGATTTTGTAATTCTGTAAATATGAAACAATTAAAAGCATGTTTTACATTTTTTTTCTATGAATTTTAGATAATTTTAAATATTCAGTGAAATAATAATCAAGCAAACGGTTAATGTCATGAAAAAATAATAATTTGAAAGCATGTAATTTTCGTTAACTTCAGAATTAGGGAAGAAGGATAATTATTATCCACGCATAATTTATATCAATCGATAGAAAGAGAAGTATAATCGATAATGCAATGTGAATATATTTGAAACGTAGATCAATTTCTTAACTTTGTGTACTAAGAAAAAATGTAATCTGTATCAATTCAAATACCTAAATATTCAATCTTCCATAAAAGTGCACAGGCGACAACGTGCCCTACTTGTTGAGTTATGTGGTAATTTCCCAACAATTAAACAGATTTATATTTTATTATGAACATATAATATTCAGCAAATAAGACTTTTATTTGCAAATTCTAACTAACCTTATCTATTTGTGACATATTGCATGCTTCGAAAAGGTAGAAAGATTAGTATTAATCTAGTTTTTATACATTTACATCAAAATACTACTAGCTTCACCCAAAACACCAAAAACAAACTTTTCACCTTAGAAATATAATAATGATCTAGATTAACCCAATTTTTCAATATTTCATTCGTAAATTAATATACTGAACGTAACCTCCCTCGTTAGTCAGAATATATAACGTAACCTCCCCGCCAGAATATTTTATAAAACCGACCGCGCAACATTTCCCGCCCTGCTGCATTACCAGCTTCCCAACTAGCTTCAACTGTAACGAATAATAATGCGTCCTTTTGTAATGATAATTGTAACGAGCTTAATTTTTCTTAAAATAACTGGAACCGTAACCGTATCCGTAATCGTAATAGTAATCATAACCGTTTTCGAAGTATCTGAATATATCAAATCGATTTTTCAAATTAAATATTAAATTAACAGTCAATATACTATTTTAATTAAACTAATTATTATCGACGAATGGAGCAACACCGACCTTAGGCCGGTTGGGGTCCTATACTACAATCATGTACATATGTGCATTCAATAATTCAGTTCTCCATTTCGATGCTTCAACAAGTTACACTCTGTCACTGACATATTGAAGTGATTCGGGCGAATCGCTAGGTAGGAATCGAATCGGATTTTGCGTGAAATATGGCATGATCATATGGATGTAGCAGAATTGTGTGATCTAGTTTTGCGATGCTGTTCAATGCAAGAATCATAAGCTAAACATTAAGCATGTGATACTATTCCGTAGAGACAGCAGCGCCAATAAATCATTCTAATGCCGTTCATTTAAATCAAAATGGTTTTTAATATATCCTACAATAGGATGTGATTATATTTTTAGAACATACTTTCGTAATAACTAATTAAGAAGACTATACGATACAATTTATTTAGAATAAGATTTTTCTAACTGTATAGATAAAACCAATAAGTATTCTAGATATAAACTCTCTTAGTAATAACCAAATTATTCAATTTCAGATAAACTCAAGATGGTCTCTGGGCCCAGAGCTCTGTGATATGTGGACAAGCAGTGACGTCCTTTGTTGTACAGCTTCAATTTTGCATCTAGTGGCCATCGCAGTTGACAGATATTGGGCTGTCACCGATCTTAATTATATACAGGTTAATTATTACATACTCAGTCAGTTGTCGTGGACGTCTGTAAACACGTTAACGAGTTATTTAGCTAGACATTTTAAATACAAATTCAAAAAGGTAGAGCGACATTAAAAATTTTCAGACAATTTTTTTTTAATTAAAAATTTTTCTGTACGGTTATTTGTAGAACTTCGTAAGCCAAGAAATGCATCATTATTACTTTTTTCGATGAAAACAAATAATTAGAGTGATAACATTTAAAAAAATTAACAAGTCAAACGGAAATGAAAATTTTTAGCCAAGCAACAACATTTTTATGAAACAAAAAATAATTGAAAAATGCAAAATTTCATTTTGCGGTCAAACTATGCAAGATAAAAAAGGACGAATAAGCTAAAATTGTACTTTGAAAAAGTTCTATAAATTTTTTTTATCACATTTTTATAGGAGTCGTAGTTTTTGATTTCTTCGGAAAAATCATCATTGAAAATACAAAAGCGACATTTTTGGAAATTCGACACATGCTAAGAAAAAAGTAAGGGCACAAAAGTTCTGCAACCAAAATGAACTACAAGTTTCTTATCAACATTTTTTTATAGAAGGCCCGGTTCTTGTTTTAATTGTAAAAACAAAAGATGTACATTTTAATACCAATGCAAATTATGAACTGTAATAATATAAATTTATTTAAATCATATATTTTTCAAGGTAGCTCAGAATAAGCTGAAATGAAAAGTTACATTTTCAGTTCCCTATAAGGACCAAATATTAAAGTAACCGTGAAAAATAAAATTTGTGCATTATTTGGCAGCATATTAATAAGCAGTATCAGACTGAGGTACATAAATAAATATAATATACATTTGATATAATAGTGTTGAACATAATTTAGAAAAGCTCACGTCGCCCGATGAGGTAGTGTCCGCGCGACGGGCAGATTTTTTGTATTTGAGATCGAAATTAAATCTACTTGCTCATGAATAATTTTATGAAAAATCTGCTTGAAAAAGATTAACAATTAAAAATTACACTTCCAAAACTGTAAGCTAAACTTTAAACTTCCTAAACTTTCCGGCTCATTATAAACAAATAAATCACAAATGAAAAAAGAGGACAAAAGGAAAAATTCAACCAGACCGATCATTTTACTTGTTTATTTCTCCGCTTTTTTCATACTTATGCCACAAGGAAACTACCATGTTTCGAGGCTAACTTATACTACCTCATCAGGGTTTTTTATGTGAAAATCACAAAGTATGATCAATAGATTCTTATGCTAGTTAAAACACAACATAATAGCTGCATTTAAAAACAGATGTATAAATATATATATATCTCTTTTTGAAAAATTTTTTAATCTAATTTTGCATTCGTTAGTAAAAATATCGACAAATATATAAGAATATATTTTTTTTTAATAAGCATAAGAAGCAATAATTTTGAATTAAAAAGTACAAACATTTTGGCAGATCTGAATATCTATTTTGTTAATTAAATAAGCACCCTGATATTTTTTACAGTTTCTCTAGTAATATCAGTTATATTTCCTCACTTCAATTCTGAGTCGAGACATAAGCCTTCGTCGAACATTTCTACTCATAAATGATATTAAAATTGATGAATACAAACTTTGTAATTAATAAATAAGTTATTTTTAATTTAAAAAATCAGAATCTGTGGGTCTGAGCGAGTATCACATTTAAAAATTTTCTTACCAAAATCTAAAATTTTAATTTTCTAGAAGGATCTCCTAGGCTGTTAGAAACACGTAAAAACAAACAAAACTTTCGGTATCCTCGCCGAATAAATATAATACAAATGAAAATCCGTA
>NC_046662.1:93254596-93256614 GCF_010883055.1 Belonocnema kinseyi
TGGGTCAGAGAGAATAAGCAGTTTCTCTCTGACCCATCTCGACTCTTCCAAGACCCTCCAGTTACTGTCGAACACCCACCCAAACCAGAGGAGGTCGAAGTATTTTGGAGAGAATTCTGCGAAGTTCAGCATAGACTGAACGAAGACTCAAAAAATATAAATAGCTTCAAGGAGTTATGTGTTGCCCTCATAACACCTGAAAAAGAATGCCCAACCATCACTACCGAGGAGGTGAAAAAAGTATTAAGAGGGATGAAGAACTTTTCCGCGCCGGGACCAGATTATATCAAAACCTTCTGGTGGAAGAAGTATTCTTCAACCCATCAGCATTTGGCCCGTATTTTCACCTCATATTTGAACTCGGAAGAGCCGATTCTAGACTGGTTGGTGGAAGGACGCACAATAGTCCTGCCAAAAATAGGCAGCTTAGCTGACCCGAAGAACTACAGGCCAATAACTTGTTTGAACACGCCTTATAAGATATTCACAGCTATCCTAAATGATATGATTGTCCGGGCAATTGAATGTGTGGTAAGAAATGTATGAACAAAGGGGCTCAAAGAAAGGCGTAGCCGGATGTCGGGAGAACCTGTTCATCGATAGATGTGTCTGCAAAGATACAGCATTCTACCAGCGTGACCTATCGATGGCCTGGATTGATTATCGGAAAGTTTTTGATTCTACATCCGATAGACTTATCATCTGTCTTTTGGAAATCTTAAAGGTTCATCCGCAAATAGTTGGATGCATAGAGAGATTGATGCCGCTTTGGAAAACCAGATTTACTATCTCTTCTGGTGAAAATCGTGTGACAACTAACAAGGTCACGTTTCAGAGAGTTGTCTTTCAGGGCGACACCATCAGCCCACTCCTCTTTTGCCTTACATTATTGCCACTATCTCTAGCACTGCACCATTCCGACGGGTACTTGTGCGGCAAACCTGCAGATCGAAAGTACAAGGTCACTCACGTATTTTACATGGAAGATCTTAAGATCTATGCTAAAAACAGAGAGCAACGGCATCTAGCTCTGGGGATTGTCGAACGATATACTAAGGAAAGTGGAATGGTACTACTCTATTCATTTGGAGTAGTTCCATGGACGAAGAACGAGCTCAGATCTCTTGATATCGGGAAAAGAAAGGTTATGCACATGAACAAAAGCATGCATCTTAAGTCTTCCGTTCCGCGACTGTACATCACACGCCGTCAAGGGGGTCGCGGAATATTGAGTCTTGAATGTCTTCACAACAGGATTATGCTGGGTACAGCACATAGAGTTGCAAATGGAAGAGACCCTTTCCTTAAAATGGTCAGGAATCACGAAGAAGTGGGCAAAGGAGCATTTCTGTACAAAGCAGCGGAGGAGGCTGCTGAAACACTGGGACTTGACTTCAGTATTAGGGGTGAGCAAAATGCATCAAATCTAATCTATCTCGAGTACTCACTTCTAAAAGTCCGGATTAAGAAAGCACAAGAGAAAAACTTTAGTGAACAGCTCCTCGAGAAGAAGATGCACGGTATCTTCCACAGAAATGTGAAGGATCAGTCAATGTCTTGTGAGCTAACGTTTGCTTTCCTTAAATCGCCCGGATTGAAGTCTGGTACAGAGGGTTTCATTTTTGCATACCAAGACGGTGTCATTTCCACCTTAACATACCATCGCCACATTTTGAGCCAAAACATTCCTGATGATAGCTGCAGGGCGTGCCACGCACACCCCGAGCATTTAGCTCACATACTATCTAGTTGTCCAACTCACGCGGGAACGACCTACATTCAAAGGCACAATGCGGAACTAAGATTCCTTTATTACCATCGCTGTCACTCCTACGGCATTCACCTTAATATCGCTCCTCTAAATGCTCTTAGGGAAATTGAGTCAATTGTCGAGAATGGAAAGTGCCGCATATACAGGAACTTTATATTCTCGACAATTGTTTCTGTTGCTCACTCGAGGCCTGACATGGTTCTTCTTGACTTCGAGAAGCGAACCATTTTCGTTATCGAATTTTCGG
>NC_046662.1:93256714-93314112 GCF_010883055.1 Belonocnema kinseyi
TTACACCATTAAGCCATTTCCCATCAATCTCTGTAGCAATCACCCTAAGTGAAGATCCACACAAAGTCGTTATGTAAGGTTGCCCACTTGGGTCGATTAGTGGCCAAGGTCTTTTGTTTCAGGCTTCATACACTCTACTGACACTCTTTTCATGAACTATTTGCCGCCATACTTTCCTGTCCTGGCATACTTCTCTAGCTTCTTTTATGTCCATGTAATTTTTTATGCAGGCTCTCGTGTTTCTGTGACTTCTTATGTTTCTTCTAACTAGGGTCTCATTCACACATTCTAACCATTCTTTTCGCGGTCTACCTCTGGGCACGCTGCCATTTATTTATCTTGATACACTTGCTTCGTTAGTCGTTCATTTGGCATTCTCTCAACATGCCCGAACCATCTTGACCGATTTCTTTCCTATGTGTCTACTAGAGTCTCTTCTGAACGATATTCTTATAGAATTATCTCGTTCCTTACTTTGTCCATCAGAGTTTTCCCGCATATTATGCGCATGAATCTCATGTGAATTGCGTTAATTTTACTCTTTTCTTTTATTTGATAGGTCCATGTCTCGCTGTCGTATAGTATATTCCGCACAAATATAGAATTATCTATTGCCATTTTAGCTTCATTTGATATATTTTTACTTCTGATAAGGGACCTGCTCTACTAATAACCTTCTTACTTTCGTTTATGCATCTATTTAATTCCTCATCTATGCCCCCGTCCCTAGTAAATAAGCTGCCAAGGTATACGAACTTATCAACTTGTTCAATTCTCTCATCATTTAATAAAATATTGCATAGTGTTTTCTCACTATTTCCTTCGAACACCATAGTTCTTGCTTTATTTGCGTTAATTTTGAGGCCCATGCTCTTCATGCTTGCATCTAGTTTATTCAACATTCTTTGTAAGTCTTCAATTGACTCTGCCATAACAACCTTATCATCTGCGAACGCTAATCCACGTACCCTTACTGTTTCTAGATCCACACCCTCTTCGTCGAAGAAAGCCATTCTTAAACACTTGTCCATATATAATATAAATTACCATAAAGACATAACGCATCCTTGTCTAACTCCTTGAATAATATCGAAACAGTCACTCAATTTTCCATTCACCCTTACACTCGCTTTGCTACCCGTATATATTGTTTTTATAGCTTGTAGGAGCCATCCATTGACTCCATACTCTTTCAGGACTTCCCAAAGTTTACTTCTCTCTAACTTGTCAAAAGCTTTTTCTAGGTCGACAGATGCACAGAAAACTTTTTTTCCTACATTAAACTTTTTTCTGTGATTTTCCTTAAGGGCATGTGATCCCTACAGTTTCCCCGGCTTTTTTCCCACAAAAATGAAAAATTTTAAAATCTGAATTCGGAGATGTCATAAAATATCATAACGGACGTCCTCGGACTCTTTTTTGAGGGATAATAACAAAAAAAATTATTGTGCTAAATACCAATTTTATGCATATGCATTATTTTGAGGTTACGTTATTTTTCATATCTGCCTTTCAGGTAATCTGGAAGTTATTTATAAACTAAACTTTTTTGATTGTCTGCAAACAAGGTTAGTTCCGGGAGATTAGTTATTTTGTTTATTTGCAAGTCCAACGTTTTCGGCCAAAAATATTGTGTAGTATGGAAGTAACGCTCGGGTGAATTGTAACACACATAACCTCGAAACATACTCGCACGTTCTTGGCAATATCAAAATTTTTTTTATAAAAAAAACACAACAAAAGTGTGTGGGGACGTGCGTTAGCATGTTCGCTATCATTTCCTAGATTTTGAAGGAAGTTTAGTTTTCAATATAAAATTGTCAAATTTTGATCGCTTTAAATTTATAATTGTTTAAATTCAAAATTCTGCCATTTTTAATTATTTTATTTTTAACGCTTTTGAGTATAAATAATTTCCAATGATCTAATCTTTTAATATTCAGTTTTTAAGGTTTTCACAATGCCCTACTTTCTAAATTTTCAAACTGAAATCATTCAATTTCGTGATTCTTCAATTCAAAAGAAAATGCAGTAAAAGGAAAATCTATTGCTTCAGAATCTGTGGTAACTAATTTGGAGTTATTTTCTATGCAACAGAAAAATCCCAATAAAAAAGATCATTCAATTTCGTGATTCTTCAATTCAAAAGAAAATTGCGTGAAAGGAAAACCTATTTCTTCAGAATCTGTGGCAACTAATTTGAAGTTATTTTTTGTGGTACAGAAATAACTCAATACAAAGGATTTGTATCTTTCTAACCTTTTTCTTTTGACGTTTCTTTTCGTGTGTTTGATGACTTTTCTTGGGGGGGGGGGGGGGTTGACCTGTGTTCTTTATAACTATCTTTAAAATCTGAGCGCTGGTTTGCATTTTTCCTTTTGCTTACAGCCACCAGATTAGGGCAGAATTCTTTCCTCTTGAACCCATTTCGATGTTATAACTTGAATATTTATTATTTACAACCAATGTAACTGCTTCTTTCATGAACTGTGATAATGGAATTTTAGAGAAAACAACAAAGTATCAGTCACGAGGGCGCAGGAGTTGAGGTAACGACGCCACATATTTTGTGCGTTAAAATTTAAGAGCGTTAAGAGAAAATTTAAAAATTCTACGGAGAATATAGAGCTCAGAAGGAGACATAAGTAAAACTCAAGAATATAGAGGCAAGATCTTCAATGTAAGGGCTGAAGCTTATACAGAAGCAAAATAGAATGAAAATATCTTTAGGAGAGGCTACGTAGGAGCTAGTAGCATAAAAAGCCACAAAGTAGGGACAATACTTCCACTTGAAGCGTCAAAGTAGGTCCTATATTTAAACTCGGACAATTTTGACGATTGTTGAGGCCATCGCGATTACCGAGAAATTTATCTCAAGTCGAAATAAAAAAAACGACAGAAAAAAAGGAAGAGGATCCGAAGATCGCATTTTCCCCTATCTTTTGCTTTCTCAGAGAGGAAGCTTTCGAATGAAAAACAATTTTTAAATTTTTTTTATTTATTTAATTAAACATTCCTCCATTAGGAAATTTTTAATACAATGCTTTAGGTAATTTTCCGGATATGTGCGTATGTGTATGTATGTGTGGCCGCTTGTAAGAATTTGTAGCTGTGTGCATTTTTTGTGAACACAATAACTTGAAAATTATTTCAAATAAATTGATAAAACTTCGAGGGCTTATTTTCGTTACTAATATCTTCCAACTGACCGAAGGATTTAAAAAAATATTTATTCTTTATTGTAGAATCTTGCAATAGTTTCAAAATCAGTTGTTCATAGTAAGATATTTTTATTAACATAATTCGAAGTTGATGCAAGTATATAAAAGATTCCTGGGTCCGAGAAGAATTGATCGACCTATAATATAAATAGACTTTATGGAAGAGTAAGGAAGTTAATGTCATTTGTATTATATCAAAAATCGATTGTTATAGTAAAAATTGTCTCATTCTCATCATTTAAAGTGAATGAAAGAATAGGAAACGAATCGATTGACCTATGATATTGATACATTTTATTGTAGCTTAAGGAACTTATGGTAATACATAATATTTGAAAACCTGGGGTTTTATAGTAAAACGTTTTCTATTAACATAATTCATAATTAATGGAAGAATGGAAAAGATTCCTTGATCCGAGGCAACATCAATCGATATACACTTTTACTGACGAATAAGAAATTTGTGCTCATTTATAATATTTAAAGAAATATCTGTTTTAAAAAGAAAACCTTTTTTATAAAAATAATTCAAAGTCGACACACGAATGTAAAAGACTTATTAATCGTAAGTTTACGAATATAATAATTCTGATTATTTTTGTAAAAGAAACAACTTAAAGCTGGGAAAGGGATACAGTGCGACATAAATTCCCTCTTCCCTTTTACAGAGAAAGCCGCTTTAGCCCCGTCGTTCGGTACTCAGCACTTTCTTTTCCTTAATATTATTTTGATTTTCAAAGATTTTTAGTCACTACAAATTATAAAGAAATTCCCATGATACTCTCAACTTTGATACAATAATATAATAATTTGATAATTAATGACTCATTAAGTTTTTTACTTGTTGGGGCAGAGAGAGGTGAGAGTATTGCAAAGCAGGATAAAGGAACGAGAAGCGACGGGCGCCGTTGAGTGTTTCTACTGCGCAAAAGCTTTTTTTACTTCTTTCCCAATTGGGTCAAAGCTCGATGTCTTATAATCTTTAGAATACAAAATATAATATTACGAAATAAAAAACAACAAAAACAAAAAGGAAAAATAACATATTTTTCTTTGAGAATATGTATTGTCAGAAACGGAATGCTTTGAAAGGAAAGAGAAAAACGCAATATTGCGACATTTACTGAAAGCGTCAACGCTTCCGGTCTTAATATAGATACTTTTGATATGGAGGATTCATAGTTCATAACTCTTTTTATGTCTCTGAAAGTTTTTATTTGTATTGCTTTTTTATTTTAGATTCTCAGAAAGTTCAAAATTCTTCCCGAATTATTGTATGAAGTAGTGAAGGAAAGGAAGGATTTTATGGGCTGAGAGTTACTGTCTAAATATTAACAGGTGAATGTTGTCTTAAATAGTTTTTCGAGTGAATTTCTTTTCATTTTCAAATATAATTGATCATAATTATTTTCTTAATCAAAATATTCATCTATTTATAGTGGTTTGGAACCCACCTTAAACTGTAGGTTCCCTCAAAAGAGGCTAATTACTTTCCAGCGAATGACCTCCATATCGAGAGGACTAGCCTTGGCGGTCACCAGTCGACTTTGATAAGAATCAGAAAAAAGTCATCTCCTTACGAACAGACTCCATTTCGAGGGGGCTAGCATTCGGTGGTCGCTGGTCGATTTCAAGTAATGAACACGGGTGTGGCACAATAGGCTTTATAGTTAAAGCATCAGGGTGGCCCTCACGGGTTCCCTCGCCCACATTACAAATATGAGCAATGCAATATATCTTTATCTTATAATTAATATAACTCAATATCAAATTATTCTTTTTTTTTAAATTTGTAAACATCTTTGTTAGATTCCAAAAGTGGAATTTACATTAAAGTTGCTGCGTATTCTTAGTAATCTTGAGAATATAATTTTTTCAAATCCTAATCAGTTATCTTCTTTATTAAATTTTCATGTTTGAAAAAGTGGTCTCTTATCAATTTGAAAGTACTAAGCTTCGTCAGGATAAGTAAAATTCCATAGAATCTGCAACATAGGATTGCGCGTGACAGGATTTATTTTTATTCTCTGAAACTCTGCAAATGCAGCGAGTCAGAAGTTTTCGATTTAGGTCACGAGCGCTCTCGAAAATCACTTTGTGTCACGCATTACACGCACGTCTTCTTCACAGTAGTCGTCAAAAAAAAACTTTAGCTAGTTACGACACGTAAAAAATAGACGTTAACATCCAGCGCCACCTCGAAAATCTTACAACAATAAAGGCAAATTGGAAGTAGTTCACCGATAGCGAAGGACAGTGGAGCTGGAACAGAATGTATCCTTTAAGTGTTGTTACGGTATTTTCGAATTTTAATTGATACACTCTTGATATCGCCAAAATTATCACTAAGTCTTACAAAAAAGCGTAGGCAAATTATAATGTAATTATTCAGTATTATTCGATAAATATTGATTTCGCAATATCGACGCCGTGCTGGTCAGCTGATACCGAAATTAAATACAAATTTACCGACAGACTCCCTAAAATAGGACCACCTAGATAATATGTGTCACCAGCTACAAAATAAATGCTTTGTATCAGGGTGCCCGGGCAGAAATTTTGGTGGGACGCCTATCGGGCCCCGATCGGGAAAAATGTGGGCCCGATAGAGTAATCTGTCTAGTGCCAGACCGTAAATGAAACTCCCTACCCGACAGGGCCTAGATCTGGGTATCCGAAATATGGGGCCGATCTGGCCCAGAAATGGCCCTTTATATTTTCAATTCTATAATAATGATCAAATTTAGAGCTATTACACACGCACATTCACAAATGAATTCCAATTATAAATAACCTTAAATCTTCCTAATATTCTTTTGAAATTATTTTTGTTTGACTAATGAACACGGAACACGTCGAGTGAGATTTAAAAAGTGAGGTTATGTTCGAGAAAATATAAAAAGAATTTAATATTTAATGTTATTAATTCGAAAATTCATACATTTGGTATAAGGCAATCTCTATTTTCACAATCTCAACATCAAAATATAAAATTTTAAAAAGCTTGAATTTATTTTTTTATTCACATAAATAGTAAATGCGCTCAAAATGACGACGCTTTCTCGAATACATTGTTGGAAAGTTTTAGAAGCTAAAAATGAATTTTGATGTTGATTCTAGCGAATTAAAACAACAATTCTATGATTCCGAACTCGCAATCTACTATTTGCTTTTGGTATTCTAAGTTCAATGAAAGAAAAACAATATCACAACGATAACAGAAAACTTGACATAATCTTGTCTAACCTAATACGACCCGACGTGGTTCTGACGCGAGCCACACCATCTGCCCCCTTGCGGCCACATGTGGAAAATCCGATCGGGCACGGATCGGAACTCGGGAATAAGTTGGGCAATTTCTGCATAATTTCAAAATTTTTCTTAGGGCATATATACCCTAAGAAAAATGTAGAACTCTCCAATCTGACAATATACAAATACATAAAAAACTATTATTTTTATAATTCGTATTCGGAAATTAATATCAATAATCTTTAATTTACGAAATTTTTGAAAGGCTTTAATACTTTAAAAAAATATAAAATAAGAAACTATACGAACAAGCATAAAAAAATATTAGTTGCTGTGAAATCTCGTTATGTTTGAGTATTTTTAGATCAATTTAGATGCGATTTATTAATAACAATAATATCAATTTCCTTCGCATTTTTAATTTTATGTGTATAATTTTGTAATGTCAATAGAAGAAAAATGTTACAGCTACCCATATTGACTTTTAGAACTGCCCATTCCAATTTGCAACTGCCCGACTTGGGCAAAACTGCCGTTTCGTTCTACCCTGCTTTACATGCTCACAGCTTTTCTGCACAATGTTTGAAAAATTCTACGAAAAATCCTGCTAGTTCAGTGGAGCATAGGCTACTGAAATGTCATGTAAATAAAAAATTTTTGTCCTACAAAAAAGTTTTATTTTATTGAAAGGAATAACTCTTATCTTAAACTTTTTTCCAAAAATAAAAATCTTTAAGAATATTACACAAAGTAAAACTCGTCTAAAAATATTTTTGGAACAAAGGGATTTTTATACTTGAAAGACCTATCATTTTTCTAAAACTAACAGTATTTTAATGAAAACAAAAAATAAAATTTTTTTCATATAATATTTACGGCAAATAAATCTATTATTATTATAATAAGTTAACCTTTTCTAACTAAATTGTATTATAGCGGATCTTGAGAAAATATTTCTAATGTTTCTTTAAAGTAACATAATTAAAATAATAGTTTAATAATGAAACAATAGATTAAATGCAATTTTTAAACCATTTTTTATACGAATTGAATTAAACGTTAAACATTATTTCGTTTTCTTACTCTATAATATAATATATTATAATACAATTTTTATGTTGTTACTCAACATCATTTTTTATATTAAATAGAACTTAGAAAATTAGTATGTATTATTTTGGATTAAAAATCTCTCGCCTTAAGTGTATTTTTTATCCTGCCCACCAGGGGAGACACTGTTTATTCCGACTCGGTAAAACTAGTTTGTGTAAAAGAGAGAAAGAATTCGTAACAAATTACACTGGCACACAAAAAAAGTGGTCTGTCCGACAAACTACACTAGCATATCTGTATATTTTTGGGGCCGCTGAATTCGAATCCGGTGTTCAAATAACCTAGTTGGCTCACATTTAATCGAAAAATGCAAAAATAGAGGTAAAATCGACGAAAACAGCGGTTTTTCGTGCATATTTTTGCAAAAAAAATATATCTTCATCCCCGGTAGACTTATCCAGCATATACTTATGTTCTTGGGGTCCCTGATTCTTAATTCGGGATTTAAATAACCCAGTTGACTCATATTTGATCGAAAAACATAAAATTAGACATAAGATCGACGAAAACCTTTAAACCTTTACCTTCCTCGACTGGGATTGTCGTTCACTGTAGATTCCCTTTGCGTCTCACGTTTCGGGGTTTTTACCATAATTTGCGTTAGTCTCCTTGCATGGCAATAGTAGGATTTTTTGTAAATAAGTTTTATTTACTTTTAGCGTTACCCAGGAACAACGACGTGGACGCAGTAAATTCTGTTCCCTTTGGGGTACTTTATTACCGTGAGACCCCTTGCCTCTCACGCCTATATCGAACCCTTTTGTCCTCAAAAGACGTACGTAGTGGGTTTCGCTTTCGTTTGGTACCTTGATTGACTTGATCTCATTTTATAATCCAACAGTAGTCAGCCATCATGTTAATATCCCAACATCCCTGATATCGCCTGTCCATCTCTTTTATATCCTGGTGGAAACGTTCGCCTTGCTCTTCATTAAAGTCTCTCAGGTTGTCTGGAAGCTTATTTATATGCGAATGAAAATAATGTGGCTTCAAATTCATAAAGCAAGGCGAACGTTTCCACCAGGATATAAAATAGATGGAGAGGCGATATCAGGGATGTTGGGATATCAACATGATGGCTGAATACTGTTACAGTTTAAAACGAGATCAAGTCAATGAAGGTACTAAACGAAAGCGAAACCCACCACGTAGGTCTTTTGAGGACAAAAGGGTTAGATGCAAGACATATAAAGAAAAATAAAAAATAACAGAACCATATAAGCGTGAAAGGCAAGGGGACTCACGGTAATAAAGCACCCCAAAGGGAACAGAATTTACTACGTCCACGTTGTTGTTCCTGGGTGTTGCTGCGCAATTTTCAGGTTTATAAAGTTTTATGTCTGTTTTAAACGTGATTTCTTCGAGCCCCTTAGGATTTAAAATAATCTTCATTGCACTCAACTCTAGCATTTTGAAATTTATTATTATTACCCGTTATTGCTCTCCAGATGGAAATATCGAAAATATCGAGGACCGAGTCCTAATCCCTCAACAAAGCGAGGTACGTGCGCTTTCAGTTTAGGCCCTTCAGGCTCGTCTCATTTAGGTCAACCTTGATATTTCTAAAGTACACAGCTGTATAATCTTTTGTAAAATCATCTTCGAGAAGTTTCGCTTCTTTTCGGAACCAACGAATCTGAACACGCCTACGGACCCTGGGCTTTCGCCCCCACCCTCAAGATTGTGAGTCTCCCTCCTACACTCAACGCTATCTGTAACTGACCTGCGACATTACGATTCAATCCTGGTTACTGTAAACCTCTTACGCTCCTCTCTCAGATTAAAATATCACATTTAAACTTACGTGTGAACTATCTTCATTTCCTTAACCCTTGTTTATCGTTACATCTAAGAGCTCAAACCAAGTGCTCAACACTGGGTAACGCTAAAAGTAAATAAAACTTATTTACAAAAAATCCTACTTTTGCCATGCAAGAAGACTTACGCAAATTAAAACCCCTGAATCGTGAGACGCAAAGGGAATCTACAGTGAAGGACAATCCCAGTGGAGGAAGGTAAAGATTTAAAGGTTTTCGTCTTTCGTCGATCTTATGTCTAATTTTGCATTTTTCGATAAAATATAAGCCAACTGGGGTATTTTTACTCTGGTTTCAGAATCGGTGACCCCAGAAACATAAGAATATGCTGGATAAGTCTACCGGGGATGAAGATATATATTTTTTTGCAAAAATATGCACGAAGAACCGCTGTTTTCGTCGATTTTACCTCTGTTTTTGCATTTTTCGAACAAATATGAGCCAACTGGGTTATTTTGACCCTGGATTCGGATTCAGCGACAACAAAAACATCAGTATATGGTGTTTTAGACCACCGGACATGAAATTTTTTTTTTTTTGCAAAAGTATACAAGGAAAATCGCTGTATTCGCCAATTTTACGTCTATTTTTGCAATTTTCGAAAAAGTATGAGCCAAATTGGTTATTTGGGACTCAGATTTGAATTTAGCGACTCAAAAGACATACAAATATGTTGGTTAAGTTCACCAGGCGAGAAAATATTTCTTTTTTGCAAAAATATACCTGAAAAATCGCTGTTTTTATCGATTTTACGTCTGTTTTTTCGTTTTTCAAAGAAATACGAGTCAACTTGATTATTTGGACAACGTATTCGAATTCAGCGACCCCAGAAACATATAGATATGCTAGTGTAGTCAGTCGGACAGACCACTTTTTTGTGTGCCGGTGTTATTGACCTAAAGATGTCAGTGTTTAATTTAATTATCTATATAATTTGCGTCTATGTTACAAAATATATAATTTTGTACGTTTCTTCCAGATGCTGGTGCTTTTTGTTACTGAAATTACCATGAAGATATGTATTTTCGTGTAATTATTGTTCGTTCTATTGATACTTTTTTCACTAAAGATTTATATATTTTTTTACAAAATATTTAGTGTGGTGGTAGTTTCAGATACATTTCAAAGCAGTTTATTTTAAATATTATCAGATAATAAATACATTATATTATTAAATAATAATTTGTATTTTTGATTATCAAAAATAATATAAATGAAGAGTTTTTACTGTGGAAAAGGCAAAAGCAGATAACCAAGCATCAAACAGAAGCTTAAAATAAAGCTGAGTAGAATAGCAAAAGAAACATTAATCATATAGATTTCATAACTTCAATTTTCCTGTGATATTTCGCAATACTTTATTATAAGGATAATAAATGAGATAATATATTTCCTTTGAACTGTTTGAGTTATGAGCTGTTATATTCCAAATGGTCAGGATCTTATTTCAGTATTGGAAAAAGAACTGACATTGATTAAAAATAAAAGAGTATCATGACTTAGAATTTCGTAATAAAGTTTCGAATTTTTCAAACAAAGTCCGCTTTGTCTTTTGTAAAACACTCACTATATATATTTTTAATTAAGAAGATAGTAAGCCTGAGAATTTAAAAAGAAGAAACAACCTTCCTTGATTCTACACTCATAAGATATTATTCATTCATTTTAGCTTATGGAAATCCCAATTTAAACATCTTGTGAAAAATGCGCGCATGTTTAAAAATATGTACTATGTTAAAAACGCATTTTTTTATTAATATCAAATGCAGGAAAAAATTGAAATAGCTGAAGATTCGTTTTGAAATTTTTTCTTTTTGAGAAAATGACACTTTTGTAGAAATATATATATATATATATTTTATATATATATATATATATATGCCTTTTATAAATTCTACTAGGTTACACGGTCGAGGTATATATTTCAGTTTATTTAATTACACCGCCACACTTTTGTAATTTATTTTTCGGAAGGAATCAGATTTTTTTGGTCAAACAAAACATATCTGCTTGAGTCATTTTGTTCACAAATTATGTAAATTTGCAGAATAATTTTGCAATTTCGAATTGGTTTGTTACGTTTTGAGTTATTTCCGAGTGCATATTACGTAGTATGCATTCAACAGATAAAAAAGCTAGGTTATATTGCAGAATAGGGGCGTCAACTGTCACCTCTATTTTGAATTAAAATTTTTTTTTGTTTGGAAACAAATTATTGGAATCTGTCGTTGAATGATACATGAAGCGATTTGACAAGGCAAAAATTTGAAATTATTGTTACTTTTGTTATTATGGTGCCTCAAATAAGTTGGAAATAGGTAGGGGGATTTGACCAACATTATTCTTTTTACTAGTCATATGGGTGCTTTCGCACCCCCGCACAAAACATTGGGAAAGGGTAGGGTTTTGTCCAAGTTATTTTTGTGACCTGTCAAGGGGGTGTTTCTTGCTGTTTAGATGTTTAAAAGCACCTAAACGATGCGCTAAATATGGTCATTCCAATACAATAACAAAATCAACAATAATTTTAAACTGCTGCCTGATCAAATCGCTTCATTTAACGATCATTTGAACATTCTAATCGTTTGTTGTCGGAAAAACTGTTTTTCCAGCCAAAAAACTAGTGACGCCCCTATTCTGCAATTGCGCAAAAGCAATACTATAGGTTTTGATATGTGGATTGACAATGCTTGTCCTTTTTTGTTTTTTCGCGGAAAAATAGTACTTTTTAGTTTTTCTAAGAAGCTGCGTAGTTCTGTACACCTGAAACAAAATTTTTCTCCAGATAAATGGAAGTCGATTTGATTGGATATTCAAAGAAATTCGCGATAGTCAATTTTCACATAAAATTAGTACATTCTCATTATGATGAGAATGCATGGACATAAGAAACACGGGACTAGGCATGCCATCCTAACTTGGGCGAGCGGGCTTGAATCCACGGGAGGTGGGAGAATTCCATGAGTGGGGAGAGCCGCCATCTTACGATGTGCCATTTGATTATGGGCACGAGCATTTTTGCCGACAAACTGTGCATGAAAATATAAACATGTGGGCGCTGCCATGTTTGTCGCGGGACATCAAAAGGCGGCGGAGCTTCCTCCTCATTGCATCACCCCCGCAATGGCATGCCGAGTCCCTTGTTTCCTATGTCCATGTGAGAATGTTAAAATGTTTTAGCCTTAGCAGGTTTAAAGTTATGACCCTCGAAATTTGACTAGTCCAGGCACCTGGTAGTTTGGTTCCCGAAAAATCCTACTTCCAGTGTTTTTAATGAGAAAGTTCCGTTAAAGTTTCTCTTCTGATATATCAGAAATGCTAGAACAGATCAATTGCCAACTTGGTTTTTTTTTTGGTTGAAAACAGTTCCAAAAGTTACATTTGCGTGGACGGATAATTCCTATTAAAATTTAGAGCAAAATGTTCAACAGAAAAAAGAAAGAGGGCAGAACTATAAGAAAATTTTGTTTAAAAAATAATCCGTTATCTTCTAAAGGTTTCGTGTTATGATACATAGAAAAATCCGCCTTTTTCTGGATCTTTCCGTTGTAGGTTCCTATATAGGAAACTATATAGGAATTTTCAGTAGGGCTGGAGTCTTATTTTCCAATCAATATTTTTTTTTCACTAAATAATTTTCAAATAAATTGAAGAAACAATATTATATGGAAAAATTCACTATCATTTTTTGTTTACTTTTTAACTTATTCAGAACACCATACTTCAGAAATGACTCGATGTCCACTTTCCGCCCTTCCTGTATGAAAACCAGCGTAGAACTGAGAACGGCCCTAAGCCCTTCAAATTGACCGAACTTTTCCCCAATTATCAGGATATTTGCTCCGCCCCTTCGATGTTTCCCTTTTCAGAAACTTCATTTTTAGAATCGCTTCGGGTCAAAAATGACCCAGGTGGTATCCAGAAGGTCATAAACAATTTTTCAAATACTATTTATTTACTGAAAAGAAATATATATCACATTTTTAATCAATTATAATTACTTAGTTGTCACAAAAGTACTCAAAAAGTATTCAGCAGTGGTTATGTAGAGATTTTATTACAAACAACTATTAATAAAACATATTAATTACAATCGCTTTTTTGTCATGAAAATACTAAAACGAAGGCCAAAAAGTAATCATAAGTGGTAATAATAAGCTGCTGTTATAAACAATTAATTATTTATTAATGGTCAAAGATGCATTATACATTCTAAATGAATAATATACACTTGTTTGAGACAAAGTTTTCGAAATACGACCGTATTTCTACTTCATGGTACACTCAGGTGCCTCCATACAGAATGAGTGAACTTTTCAAGGTCATATCTCGTGACCTATTAGGGCTAGGACACGTTTTTTTAACTTACACCAAATTAACTTTACTTTCATTTAATGTTAAGTAATTTTGTCACATTTTTTCAGCCTGTGTCGTTTGCCTGTAAATTAAATTTTTAAATGTAATTTTGTGCGATTAAAATAAAAACTATGCGACCTACAAAAAAGTATTAATAACACATTTGTTGATCATTTTTGGCCGAAGAATTTTTTTTTGATAATTTTTTTTCATACCTTGTGCCATTTTTGCAACAAATTAAATTTTTTATTTTATTTTTTATGGTTAAAGCAAGAACCACGGATCTTATAAAAAATTGATTTAGAACAATTCTAAAGATCTTGTTTGGATGCACAAATTTGTAGGTTTTATTTTTTTCATAGCTTGTGTCATTTGTTCAAAATTTGTTTAAAATTATTTTTAATGTTTAATGTTCATGTTATTTGTAATGCTTTGAATGTTTTTGGGGCACATTTTTGGTCTTTTTATCTTTTTTTGTATCTTGCATAGTTTGATCGCAAGATGGAATTCTTGATTTTATATTATTTTTGATCTTTTAATATATTATATAGAGGAAGAGGTTCGGTTGTGAGCATGGTTCGGTTGTGATCACCTCCTTCGCATATTTCTTTTTGACAGAAAGCAGATGCGGTTTCTCTGATGAATATCGTTCGTATATTATGACAGCACGTTCTTCTTGTGCCAAATATCCAAGCGAACAGACGCCTCTGCTTTGTGATGTTAACAAAATTATATTGCTGTGCTTGAAAAAAATAGAAAAAATTGTTTAAAACTTTTTAATAGTGTTATAAATCGAAGTGAATCAATCGAGAAGGTGAGTGCAATCCACATTCATTCAGTAAATTTATTATGCTTCGTGATTCATTATCGATTGCAACCAATATGTTGACACCAAACATTTTTTTCACTACTTCTGAAGATGGCTGCCAAATTCGGTTGTGAGCATCGAATGCAATCGGCTCATCCATCTAAAGCGTGCTGACATGCCCGCCAGCTACTTCACATGCCAGCATTGTACTTCAGACGAAGAATAATGTCAATTCAGGCTTTCAAGATAAATAAATATTCATTTCTTTCATATTCGTGGTGGTTTTTCTTCATATTTCCCTAAGGTCTCTAGCTTTCCATACACTCAGAAAAATGTTTGTTCAAATCAAAGAAATTTGTTTCGAATCAAACACATGATTTATTTAATATGGGGCGAAACAAATGTTTGTTTGATATTATTTGTTTGATTGAAATAAATGTTTTGGGTTGTTTAAATAAATATCTTGTTTAAAATGAGTAAAGTTATTGTTTACATTGAATATATATTTTTTAAATTAATTAAAGATTTTGTTCAAGTAACGTAAATCTTTTTTTTACACTTAACCTCAAAATTAAGCGTTCCTTATCAAAATAATGTAGGATCTCGATAATATGTTTATTGTTAATCATAAATATCATTGTATATGTAAAAGCAGAAACACTCATTCAACCCGAATGCTTAATTCTGGTTAATTTTTAACTCTGTGCTTCTCATTTCTGTATTGAACAATCATAAATTAGAGTAATGAGAAATGAACCAGAGTTAGACATTTGAATTGAATGTATATATAAGTGTTCCTGCTTTTAAGTACACAGTGATAATTATAATATAAAAGAACATGATTGATTTCATAAATCATCATTATAAAGAAAGGAGGTTAGTATTGAAAAAGACTCACATCCGAAATCTTTAATTATATCCACGGTAAAAACCCTAACCTTCAAGCAGCTCCTAAACTAGAGATATTGCGTTCATTTTCCAATTAATATATATTTTTATAGTAAATTAGAACCTTTAGAATAATACAAAACTGAAAAAATACAAATGCAATCAAATAAATCACATGATCAATTAATTTAGATTCTAGGTTAGTCCCTTAGGAGCCGCCGGCAGCGCTTTAGCATGTCTAGCGGCACTTTGTAGTACTTCTTTATACTGTATTTTTTGGTTGAATCAAATACATATTTTTTATGAATTCGAATAAACAGATTTTAAACAAATACATTGTTTAATAAGAGTCAATTTTTTATTTGAATCAAACAAATTGTACTAAACAAATGAATTGTTTCAATCAATATGGCAAAGAGTTTCCATTTCTTCAAATTAAATGAACCTTTTTTAAATTGAAGCAAAAAATGTATTTGATTCCATTATATGAATTCAAATAAAATTTGTTGTTTGATTCAAACAAACGTTTTTCTGAGTGTAGATATCCATATGTCCGAATAATATGCACTTGGTCAAAATTTATGAGTCAAAAACAAAAGGGTGCTCACAACCAAACCCTTTCCCCTAGTCTATATACTTTATATACTTTATATGCTTGACTATTATTTTGGTTTGTAAAAACGAGAGCCAAAGCGCAAGAACGGCATACAGACGCCATTTTAAAACCTGTTTTATTTTATTTTTTATTAAGGAGGTCCCGAAACATGGAGACTTAAAGAAATCCGCGATAGTCATTTTGGGCTAAAACTAATACCTTCTTATTATCATGCGAGAGAATAACTTAGTTTCACTCTAGGAAAAAATAGGTAAAAAAGTTTTGGGTAGGAGTATTTTCTACATTTATTGAATGAGTTATTTTTAATAGTTTACTTTTAGTTTCATTAAAAAGACTTTTAGCTTTTAACTTACATTTTGCATAAATGTATGAAATAATTTGTTATATCTTTAAAGATTGATCCCATCCTTTTTTATTTTTTCATAGATAACACATTCTTGACATGAGTAACAATAATGTAATTGATCACTCAAAGTACAATACTTACTTTGTAAAATATGAAAATTTAAGTTATATCTGAAGCAAATGCTAAATATTCACAGAAAATGACTTAATTTTAAGTTTACAGAGACTTTTTAAAATACGATTTTTCAGTATCCTACTTAGAATCTTTTTTAAAATATAGCCACGTATTCGATTTGTAAGAAGCACTCTGTGAAAGATACATGAAGTTGAGGCATTACTTGAAGAAACTCAAATTGGCTTTTTTTCCGCTTTTTCGATTTCTGTTTAACAGACGAAGGCACTCTTTCATAAATAATTCAGTTTCATTCGTTTCACCGTGGATTTCATATTTGGCGATCGTGAAATGTGAAATTAACATTTAAATTGCAATTCAAAAAGAGTCAAAAGTTGATACTCTATCGAGTGGTGGGTTAGAAAATCTTAAAGGTCCATTCCTTGAATTACTAACGTACGGATCGAAAAATTGTGAAGTAACACTAGGATCATTTGTGGTAAGTCACAATTGCGGCAATTGAGATTGGCGGCATTTCACTTTGCAGCAAGTCACATTTGTGGTAAGTCACGTTTGGGGTAAGTGTCATTGCGATAAAGTACATTTAGGGCAAGTTATATTTGTGAAAAATTACAATGCGGCATCGCTCATTCGAAAAATTGTAATTTCCAAGGAAAATTGGCAAAAGTACGGTGAGTCACATTTGCGGCAAGTCATATTGCGACCTCTCAGATTCGGAAAAATGCAGTATAAAAGAATGATCAAAAAATAGCTTTTTGTGCACTTTAAATTGCCCCGAATGAGAGATTCTGTGAATTTGCTTAGCCACAACTTTTGCCTTTTTTCAATTGTTTGTGGTCTTCATATTTCGAGTTCGGATTATGCCAAACTCTGACAATTGACATTGCAGCAAGTAACATTTTGGTAAATCACATTGGGTAAATTGGCATTCGTGGTAAGTCACTGTGTCATCTCTCATTCGGAAAAAGTATTAGTTCACACAAAAATGAGCAAAAAGTAGTGGGGTAACATGAATGATTTTCTTGTTGATTAGATCTTTGTCCTTATACACGTCTTCCCAACGATTTTGGAAACAAGTAAGGGTGTGTACAATATTCTTTTTGTGACTAATCCCGCTGTGACTTTTATCAATTTTTTCTGGACTTTAAATTTTTCCGAATGAAAGATTTCACAATATGACTGGCCGCTAATGTGTTTAGCCGTAAGTCTGACTTTCCGGAGTTTGCTATAGTTCAAACCCTAAATTTTTCGAATTATGAGCTGCCGTAATGTGACTTGTCGAAATTTTACCAATTTTTAGTGGACTTAAAATTTGTATGGATGAGAGATGCCGCAATGTGGCTTGCTACAAATGTAACTTGACTTGCTAGGAGTTGACATCACTCAACCTCAAGCTAAAAAAGTTATTTTAACTTTTCGATTACGTTTTTGCCCTTCTAAGTAGTTTTCGTAAGAATAGGAAGATTTAAAACATTTGTATTTTGACCGAAATTGTTTTCTTTTTAGGTGCAATTAAGATTTAATTCGATTGATGAAACATTAATTAATTGTTTGATTGGTTGGCAAGTATACGAGAAGAATCTTTTTGCTTCTAGGCAAGAAATCCGAGAAGGATTGGCATCCTGGTCGTAGCTGTATGGGTGGTATCTTTAGCAATTTCATTGGCACCTCAACTTGGTTGGAAGGATCCTGGTTATTTGGATCGCATTGCAAAAGGAAAGTGCCTAGTATCTCAAGATCTAGCCTATCAGGTAATTGTATGTTTTATGTATAGAAATATGTATGTAAAGAAAATAAGAAAAATAGTCGAAGGTTTCAACTATTGTTATTGACTATTTTCCTCAATACCTTTCTCAAGACTAAGAAACTCGGAGTTTTTTTGTAGAAAATAAAGTCTTGTAATTTGAGGTTTCCTTTATTCACCGGGATTCTGTCCTTTTCTTGAGTCCAAGGTGACTACTAGAGATTTTTACGAAGGATCGCTCAAGGTCTGCAGCTTTGATCTTCCAATACCCTATTGCTATTCACAGGATCCTTGAGAAGTTTATGACAACTGGTTTCTCTAAAAGGCCCTTTCTGCGCTTAAGCCGCTTACGACTTTTTATTCATTTATAATTAACCGAATTATACGTGAATAAATTATTGCTTTATTACAAAGTATCTCGTCATCCCGAAATTCGGGATAAGTAATTAAGTATTTTTTACAAGGCTTGATAGTTTTCCCGAATTTTCAGGACGACTAATCTATTCCCTTTTGCAACTTCTCCATTTTTTTCTGTTTGAGTAAGGCGGATGCTTTTTTTTAACTTTTTAGATTTTGCGATCTTGTTCATTAAATAAACTTACTTATTTAATTATTCAATTTAAACATTAGTTTAAATAAAATCTAATATCAACGTTGATTGATATATCCAATAGAGAAAGGATTTTCTGGAAGTTAGAATTTAAATAAAGAAAAAGGTGATCAAGGCTAATTGGAAAAGTACAAGTAATCTTTAATTAAATTTTTAAAAACCTGGTTCGTCTTAAAATAACATAATCAATATTCATGAAAATACGAGAATATCTAGCATTATCATTATCTAAAGCTATTCCAGTTTAATCAGGTTCCCTACAAGACTTTCACAGATGCATTTTATACTTTTAAGATTTAATTAAAAAGGAACCATTTAATATTTAAATGATTACGAAATTTATCCTTCAAGAAAGTTCAACAGCTGCCAAATTTTTAATTTTTACATGTTTTTTAATATAGAAAAATTCTTTTATTAGTAAAATGTATTTTGTAGATCAGACCCATAAAAAAGTTGTGTACGCATTATCTTGAGAGATTTATGAATTTATACATACAGAATCTCCTATGAGAAGAAGTGTTTGCATTTATTTTAGGGGTTATTTTAAGCTATCTCGAAGATATCAAAACAGTCCTCAAAATAAATTCAGGAGTTTTTTTGGCAGAAGATGTTTTTCCTGTTTATTCTAAAATGATTTCCAGTCCCATTAGTTAAATCAAAAAGTCTCTCGTTATTTTTATTTTTCATTAATTTTTAAGGAACATTAAAACATCCCTTGATGTAAGTAAGAACACTTGTTCTGGTGGGCAACATTACCTGCTCTTATTTTGAAGCGATTTCTCACCTTGAAAGCTAAATAAAAAAATCTTTCGCGGTTTCCGTTTTCGGAAAATATGCTTAAATCTTCTAGAGGTTTTTAAACAACCCTTGAAACAAATTCATACACTTTTCTCGATAAAGGACGCTCCTTGCCCTTGTTTTAAAGTGATTTGCCACCTCAATAGTTGAATCTAAGAATCTCCCGTTTTTGTCTGTTTTTTCCCTGAAATGTCGCATACAAAAAATCCGGAAATTCCGCGCTTATTTCCTGCTGCTGGCATTTTTGCGAATGTCTTTTTACTGTAATTCTTTTTATTGAAGTTTACTATTGAATTTATTTCATTTAAGCTGGAATATTTATTTCCAACATTTTGTTCATTAAATTAAACATGTGTTTATTTTCTCGAGAACAATTGAAAATTTCAAAAAATAATCTTCACATAAGTAGTTTTAGCCAAAACACACATTTTATGCTTCATCTTTGTTTTGTGCGTGCGAAACTTTTTCTGGGAGGCGGGAAAGGAATCTTTCGTCTATGCAGATAAATAATTTTGTTCAAGCATTGACCCCGATCTAAAGTATCGTAGAGAGATGTATGAAATTTTCATCTTTATTTACCATTTTCATTTACCATGAAAATCAAATTTTTTCCAAGTTTCACTACGATTTTCATAGTACTATGAATCGGCATTTTTCAAGGATGTCAAGGCAATGAATTACTATTGATACATTAGGTTCGGAAGTGTTAAAGGCCGAAAAAAAAAATTTTCTGTATAACCAAATGATTAAAAATGAATATTTTGCCTTGATTTTATTAATTTTATAGTCAGTTGCAACAAACAAAATGGAATAAAAAAAGAAGCAAAAGTGCTGGCAGTAGGAATGGAGCGCGGACTGTCCAGTTACAAACTCTGACTGCAATCGCCTGATCTAACAGGAAGTTCAAGAACTCTCGCATCGCGGTCCATGCATTGTATTGGAATTTTTCAAGAGCCCTTTTTCTCTAGAACGGCTGAGATGCGTATTTTATTACTTAAGCATATTCCAATTGTGGTAACGACCTATTGCTGGGAGGGGTATGAATTCAAACAAGACTCCGAAGAGTATAGGTTCTCCTTTTCTAATATTTTTGTTTTAACAATTAGAAAAGATTATCCATGATTTTTTTTAAAGTTAAAAGTTAAGAGTTAAAATAAATGATTCTACAAATCACTATTTTAGAAATTTTGCCCATATCGTTGATTCGTTTCTATCAACAGTTGTGGCCAGATCAAGCATAAATATCGTTAGTAGCTATATTTTCTTCCGCGTACCCTTCTCTAGATATAATGTTTCTCTGATGGCTTCAGCTGTTAATAAAATAAAAAATGAATAAATAAACGTCGCTCGCGTTTCGCCAAGAAGCCTTTAGCGTTCAGTGGATTAGCTTTAAAAATAGCTCGATAATCATGTGCATCGAATGTTAGTTTAGACTAATCAAATTACCGCCACGTCATTCACCGTAGACTATCAGGTTCCTCTCTTATCAGTGTTCTCCTCGGCTCATCTCTTCTGTATCTCATCCCCTTTTATCATCTCTCTCCACTCTCCTAATCGGAAGTAAATCCAAATGGGATCTTTCTGTTATTTAGCAAATGATCTAAAATTATCTTCTTCGAATACACCTAGTGTGATCCTCCCTTTTCGTTAATTGGAAATGCAGTAATGACTCGTCGATGTACTACTACGTGCTTCAATGAAAAGTTCGTATATTTATTAACTTAACTGTTTGAGTAGTTCTGCATAGCAGATTAACTCTCTTCAAAGGTTTTAGCTTTAGTTACTAGCTTATAATCAAACTAAATTGTATTTAGTTTCGAAATTACAAGGCAACTGCAAATTAACTGGAAAGTTTGTAACAAATTCAGATACATCTTTGAAAGAACGATTATTATGAATCAAAATTGAATATGCCTTTAATGTTATCAGAAACCTGTGTCGCGTATTAATTACTATTAACTATTTATAAAAATGTATTATTAATAATAAAACTACAAAAACATTTTTTCTTTAAAGTACATTTAATATATAAAATCAAGTGGCCTAAAACGTATGATGCTCATGCAAATTTACTATTTTTGACCAATCAGCACAAAAATTTGCACACAAATTCTTTGGTTTCCCTAGCAGATAGTAAAAGTATATGGGGCAATGCGGGGGTGGTAGGTACCTTTAGTAATTCTGAGAACTGCTAGCTCACGCAATTTCTGTGGGGGCAGGGGGAGAGACGGTTGCGACAGTCGTTTAGGAAGATCCACAGTCAAGTGTATTACGCAATAGCATGTCTTTTAATTGGAAACAATTCAGGCACCCTGAATGTTTACGTTTAGAGCCTGCCAAATTCAGTCCAAGGCTATTTGAAGACAACCCCCTAGACTGGATTGAAAGGAATGGGAGACTGATTGTATGATATACTTTAGCCGATTTATCGAATACTCGAAAATATATTTTAATATTTATTTTAGAAAATTCTACAGGATACTTTATAAAACAGTTCCTGATATATTTTATTTCGAATATTTCTTTTTCGAATTACTCTGAAAACTTTGATTTCAAAATTCATATAGTTGTACTGGGCAGACTTTTTGCATCGCAGATATTTTTGGTAGGATTTCATGTTTTTTAAATTGTGTTTAATATGATATGTGCTGCTAATTATTTTATTTTCGCAAATGATTAATTTAATGAATAAAAATTAAATTAATGTTTGAGTAATTTTTGGTAAAAGTTATTTAAAGAAGTTAAATAGATTTATTCTTTGATTTAACTTAATACTACCATTATTCAATTTTAATTTGGATTGCATTTTTTAATTGAAATTAAAAATTGAAAAGGTGTCGGGGTTCGCCAATCTTATTCGATACTTATTCAATGCAATTTATTTTTCATGCTACATAAGTAAAATTCTAAAAACTATTCAAGATATCAAAAGTTCTTGAAATATATGTCAAAAATATATTCCTGTAGACTCCTTGAAATTTTTTGTTAATCGAGTTAGATCAAACTATAGAACTACCATTTAAACTAAAAAAAACAACATAAGTTACATTTATATGAAAAATGAGTTTTTGGCATCATTAGATTCATAAGAGAAAGCTGCATCTATGTTAATAAAAACTATTGATTATTAATATTTATTGCAATAAACGATTGTTTATAAATGAGGAAAGTTATCAGAATGTACGTATGTTTTAGAGTCATCACCAACCTTGAGTTCTTAATGTAAACACAGAATGCATCTTTTCTGGCTGTACAAATCCATGCATTTATTTTAGCTCCTTAATTTTAAGAGCAAATATTTTTGGAATACATATGGGTCAGTATATGTCAAGAATATCAGGATAGGCAAGTGTTTGTTCGATTTTAGTTACACTTTGAGAAATGATAGTGTTATATAAGAGACATTTGGTGTCCAAAGGATTTTTGAAAATTTTCAAAATTATGAGAGTTACGCCATCGTGAATTTTGGCGTCACATTTTTTTTAAATATCTACATTTCTGAAAGCCTTAAACGAATTTTAATGAACATTGTAGGCGGTATAGATAAAATTACATATATGCTTTAAATAGAAGATATTTCTACATTAAAATAAACAATTTTTTGTTACAAAATCTTATAATTATAATTCATAGCTTTTGACAATATAAAAAACATGACAGCCATGGCTTTTGGCAAGACAGTACTAGTTCTTTTCGTACAAGGAAAATTAGTAAATTAATGAAAAAAATGATCGCAATGTGTATTTCTTAACAAAAATGGTTTAGGAACATTAATGCTTATATTTATTATGAACACTCAGAGAAAAAGTCGTCTTGAAACAAAATTATCATCCTATTGCCTGTTTTGTTTTGAGTCACGTGAATATCCTTTTTAACCAAACAGAATTATTTGGCTGCAACAAAATCATGAAAAAAAGGTCGAAATGTGTATTGGTTTACAAAAATTGTTTATATAATTGTTAAAATTCGGAGTTTTTCACTAATTGTAATCGCATGTTGGTATCTGTAGTATTTAATACAAAAGCTATGGATTTTAAGTGGCTAATCATTGCAAATAACTAAAAATAAAATTTCGTTTTAATCAGTTTCTTTATAACATTAAAAAAAATTTTTTTGTCAATTTAACCGAATGCGAATACTTTTAAGTTAGTTATTATGTCGATTTATGTCAGGTTTTCATGAATTTGAAATTCGTTAAATAAATGATACGTGTTAGGCGGTTTTCTCAAAAAATGTGCTCCTTCCCCACTATGCGACACTGGAAGAGCAGCGCGGTGGCAGCGCAGTCCAACTAAAATTACAGAATCTCGTGATCTAGAAGAGAAATTATCAATTTTTTTTAAATTGAAGGTGAAATTATAAGGAATCGAAATGTCTGAACAAGAAAGAAACCATTCTTTCCCTTCTTGACGAAAAACTGAATTCAAAATTTTTTGGACATTTTTTTGTTCAATGTTAAAAAAAAATCTTTTGAATTTTTAATTAAAAGCGTATATGCACTTTTATCTATAACACCTACATTTTTTATTAAAATTTGCTTAAGGGTTTCAGATATATAGATATTTAAAAAAATTTGTTGCCGAAATTTAACACAGCGTAACTCCCGTAATTTTAAAAATGTTCAAAAATCCTTTAGACCCCAAATTTTCCTTATACAAGACTATAATTTCGCAAAGTTCACCTAAAATCAAACAACCATATGCAGTTCTTTATATTCCTGATATATACTGGCCCATATACTTAAATTGAAATTGTTTATTAACATAAAATTTGAAGAGAAAGTTAAAAATTGAACAAATTACCCTTGCTTAATGAACTTATATGCTTTTTTAATACACATCGAAAATCATCCTTTTTTTATTATTTGCCTTTTGTTTTGGCGTTTGAATGGGAATGTTGCGAAAAAAGATTTGCGTGGGTCTTACACGCTTTAAAAATTTTACTACTTGTGTTATATATGAATTTCCATTTTTCACACTAAATACGTAAAAAATTTGAAACTATTCAAGATGTAAGAAATTAATCTTTTTCAGTACTTCTTGTTGTTTTAATCGCACCATTTCTAAGGCTATAACATAAAATTACGTAAAAACTTATTTTTTAAATAGTATCACTATTTTTAATAGTATAAATAGTATTTTCAATAGTATATTACATGATACCTTTGGCATATCCCAGAGATATCGAGATTTCTGCTCCGGAGGATATCGTGGCAGGATGTGCTGACGATATTCTAACTCAATATTCACAAAATATCCCAATTCTATAGTAAAATGTCCCACGAATGTTCCAATAATATAATAAGATATTCTGATATATTACTTGTGGATTTTAATTCAAGGAATAAAAACAGAGAAATAAGAACACCAATTTTATTGCTTTTAAGGAATTTTCAATGTATGTTTTACATGTTATATTTATATTATTACGTGTATAATAATTATATTACATATATGCATTAGTACTTCGTAGATTCGGAATCTTTTTAAACGAATTTTCAAGTAAATGAAATATAACAAATATAAAAAAAGTATGTAGATTTATTTCTTGCGCCTGTTTTTATCACTAATATGCTCTTTTACGAATTTCGAGTATTTATAAAGTTTAAAAATTTTAATAACTATAAAAAATAGTGCATAATCACATTCATTTTTCGCACCTAAAATAATAAACATGAATATTTTTCAGATTAGAAGATGCACTGATGGAAATAGTATCATTGATTTAACCATACGATCGTTGGCTAGAAAATTATGAGTACGTCCATAATACGGGGTGTCTAAAAAGTCCCGGGACGGTTGGATATTTCCTCACGTAAAATATTTTCCAAAAAAGTGAAGGTCATTTCTTCATGGCTTTTTGAAGGTTAACTTTGTTTGTTTTTTTAAAATGGAAACCCCCTTTTTTACATCTGCAATCGATAGAGTGGAAAATTCTACGTTCAGGTACATACCCAAGTCATAGGTCAATTGTAACGTTCAAGGTCTGTTAAAGGTTATTTGAAATTAACAAAGTTTTCCAAGAGGTCGGTGCAATTCCTGAAGTAAATTTCAACGAGAAATTCATTGGTGAGCTCTGTATTGATCTTGGTGATGACCTTCAAGGTTTTTTCAAGGTTTTTTCCAAGCAGTTTACGTTGACCTTAAGCATTACCCAGGAACAACGACGTGGACGCAGTAAATTCTGTTCGCTTTAGGGTGCTTGATTAGCGTGAGTCCCCTTGCCTCTCAAGCTTCAGTGAAGATGTTCGAACTGAAAACCTTGAGCTTCTTGAAAAAAAGCTATGCGATTGTAAAAATGAGTGACAGCATTACGAATCATCTCCCTATCAATCAAAGTAACCTGTTGCAGAATCCGATTCTGCAATTCGTCTAAGCTTTGCGGATGCGTTGAGTATACTTTGCTCTTCAAATAACTCCCCAAAAAGTAGTCGAGAGGCGTCAGATCAGGAGATCTAGCAGGCCACTCGATTTCACCCCTTCTTCTAATCCGCCTTTGAGGGAACTGAGTATCCAAATATTCTCGAACCTCCCTACCGTAATGAGCCGCTGCTCCGACCTGCTGCAACAAAATATTTTGAAAATTATCGCCTGTAATCTCCCTTATTCTTGGTACAATTTGGTTTCTAAGAAGCTCTTCATATGCACGGGCATTGAGATTACCATCGATGAAGAAAGGGCCTATCAATGTATTATTCAAGATACCGGCTCAAACATTAATCTTTTGTGGATATTGTGTGTGACTCTTCAACATCCAATCAAGATTTGTGTCGGACCAATATCTACAATTTTGCCTGTTAACTTCACCTTTTTAAGTGAAAGTAGATTTATCTGAAAATACTGTATTGAACAAGAAAAGAGGATCTCTATCAATTCTGTCCATCATAATTTCACAAAATTCAACCCGACTATCAGGATCGTCTTCATTGAGTTCTTGTACCACTTCTCTGAAGGTCCTTGATAGATCCATGATTCATAAAGCGCCTTACAGTTCTTTCAACTGTTGATTTTGAGACAGGATTTAACCCTTCACAATTACGAAAAGTGCGATTAAAAAGCAAACGAACTTGACCATAAGATCGAACTGGATCTCCCCAACCACGCATCATTAATACAGAGACCCTCTCTCGTTCCGAAAGTTTAGCTTGCGCCATAGTAATCTTTTAGCGAAAGACAGTAAGTATGTACTCGTTGTACGTAAATTTAGTTTTGATTCGTAATATTCGTAGGGAAAAACGGTATAGAACTTATAGTATCGCCTTAGTTATTGACTTAGGTATCGAAAAACGGTATAGGACTGTATAACTCTCGTTGAAATTTACTTTAGGAATTACACTGACCTCTTGGAAAACTTTGTTAATTTCAAATAACCTCTAACTGACCTTGAACGTTACAATTGACCTATGACTTGAACGTAGAATTTTCCGCTCTATCGATTGCAGATGTAAAAAAGGGGATTTCCATTTTAAAAAATAAATTTGACCTTTAAAACGCCATGAAGGTCAACTTCAAGGTCAAAATGAAGGTCACCTGAGGAAATATTCAACAATCCCGGGACTTTTTAGACACCTTATATAACAGGTGTACTTCAGTCATAAAGAGTACGAAATGCACTTACTGAAATATTGTAAATACAACTTATTTATATTTGTGGTCCAAACTGTAATATACGTATTGCTATTATATGAAATGTGTAATCCTATTAAAAATGTGTCTAAGCGAGCGATCTCTAAAATTTTGTCGTTTAGCAATACACTCTGTATGGCTAATTTACCCGACTCGCTTTGTTTTCTTTACCACAAGCGTATCTTGCTCGGGCCTGCGCGTCCGTCTTCATAAGCAATAAGAATTGGATGGTAAAAAAAAAACATCATGTATGCCTGTATCTATGACAGCAATAAAACATAATGAATCTAGTCATAAATATTATTGTACCGCCATTTAATTTCTATCACTGATAAGCAGATATATTTATTATGTCTCTAAAGCATTTCGCCCTCTCGCTTTCATTGCCAGTATCACTATCTCCAAGTGCGTCTTTTTGCGGACTATAGGGAGCGTTGTCCTGAGCACTATGGTGAGTGTCTTCTCGTAAACTGTCGCAACCGTTTTTATGATTTCGGTTGAAATCCTTTGGGACAGATTCTTGATTATTTTCAACATTTTTGTTAATCTGGTCTTGATCAGAATTGTTCACATCCTCGTTATCGTCAATTTCGAGGTCTTCCTCATAAGCTGAGTTCAGCTTTTCTTTACTGTTATAAAGTTCATTTTCAGCCAGAGTGAAAATTCCAAATCTCTGATTCCATTATACTTGTCGAATATAATGTTCGTTCTCTCTCTCCATATATATATTCTAAAGTATAACTTTTGTCTCATTATTGAATAGAGTTGTAAATTTGTAGAAATTACATACGATGAAACTCTTCTAAAGCCCCGATTTTGGGGCTGACAGTGGGTGGAAACTAACTCATTAGAGCCTGCTCCTCTTTTATTTGTTCGAGCCCGACAGCTCGCCTGAGATACAGTCGCAGATCCCGCGCACCCCGCGCAGCTCTTTTTAACCTACATGCAACATGGCGCCAATCGTCGGAAAGGCTATAGAAGGGAGGGCTATCGACGATTTTGACTGAACTTTTTAAACTGAAGTTGTCAAGCAAATTTTATATTTCTACATTTACAAACTTTTTCAATCCAAAAATTTCTATAAAACAAAGTGCTTCAAAATAAATTAAGTTTGAGTGCATTTCCACTTACGAAAAATATAAATGCAATATTCATTTACTGAATAATAAAGAATATAATCAGTACATAATCAAGAACTTACTAATTCGACCTTATAATCAGAATTTATTACATTATTTTCAAGTAGGGACTGTTCCCGGAGAGTTTTTATGAAAAAAGAGCTTCAAAATCAGCAGCAAGGTAGTTTTAATTCAGCCAAGGACCTCAGTACATATTTTTGGAAAGTATAATTTAAAATTCAAAATGAAAAACAGGTTTATTCCTATTCCGAAACAATAAATGATTATTCGAATGAAACATTTAAAAAATAATTCGACTCGAATCAGAAGCCACATCTGCACGTGATTCACGAGTCGAATTTTTCAGTACAGACTAAAATAAACACAGATAGATAAATAAATGAATACTCTCTAAATTTGAAGTAGTGAGAATTTCACTAATTAAATTAGTGATTAAATAATTCACTGCTGAAATAGTGGTTTGTTGGCTTTTCATTCTGGAATTAGTGGTCTTCTACTGTAAAAATAGTGATAATTTCACTATTTCCAATTAGTGTATTTTATTTCACTATTATTTATTGGTTTGATTCACTATTCAATTAGTGAAGTCGAGATCGAAGCCGTGATCACGGCAAATGGTGGACTCGTGCCAACCCGCGCTCACGTCTTGTTTGCATTGTTTTCATCGTTTACATTTGTCAGCTTGCGTCATTTTTCTTTCTACGAGCGTAAAAAATTTAAAACACAGGTTAGTAATATTTTTCAGTTTATTATACTTTTGTGTACTTTTCCAGCGAATAGTGTCCTCATTATGTTGCGATATGTATATCGAGACGAAAACATTTCCTAAAGAAAATGAGCGCTGTGTTTTTGAGGTTCTAAAATTCGGCTTTCCATTCATTTCAATAGAAATAAATGGAAAGCTGAATTGAGATTTTTCTTTGTTAATTAAAGTATCAACATAAATTAATATAATTTTTAAATATACATAATAGTTTACTTCTATAACTTGTCTTGTAATATAGTTTACTGTTGGGGTTATTGGTTGACTCCAGCAAATATCTTATTTAAATATGGATGAAAATTTTAAGTGTTGTGGTGTATTGTTATTGATGATTTGAAATGAATTTATTATTAGGTATTGGATACCCTAATGTATATGCGTCATCCACGCCGAAATGTCCAATGAGTTTTAGGAGTGCGATAGCCTAACTGCGGAAGAGTTAGCCAGAGCTCTAAAAGAGGATCAAAGGATGTCATGATTCATTTTGACTACTTAATTAGTGATTTTCCACCATTTAATAGCAAATACTTTGCCTCTCAAGACCTCTATTTGCTCAGTGAAATTTCACTAATTGATTTAGTAAAATATTTTCACTAATTGAATTAGTAGTTTTTCAATAATTCGTAGTGACCTACTTCTCGTTAATTCAATTAGTGAAATTTCACTAATTCAGATTTAGAAAGTAGATAGATAAATCAGTTTTGGGGACCCACATACTGATATAAAGTCAAATTGAAAAAAGATTGATAAAATCAGAAAAAATATAAAGACAATCCATTTGTCTCAATTCTCAGCTGAGTCGGTTCGGAAAATATGGAACAGTTCGCAACTGAATCGAATCGGATTATAGACGGTAAGTTCAACTGATGCACAAAACTGTTTTTTAATAATTTTATTTAATTTAATTAATTAATTAATTTTGTCATTTAAATTTAAAAAAAGTTACTATTGACTTCTTTGCAGTACGAAAGATTTATCATTTAAATCAGAGAAAATTTTACTTTGTTTTAAAATTCACTGGAAATCAGTGTTTGTATTCATTGTATAATGGGCATTATGAAAATATACATGAGGATTGGTCTTTCATCAAAATACAAAATCAAAATTAGGTACCTGCATTATACACATAAGAGGATTTCTTTTTTCTGGAATTGTAGGTATGTTTTCTGGAATCTCGAAATTATTTCTGCATCCATATTCGTCTGATTTTCAATGGTTTATTGGCATTATTCTCAGTCTTTATATTACAGTTTAGCGAATATGTTTGAAGATATTGCTTAAATTAAAGCAACAACCATAGTAGAAAGTGTTTATCTTTCATTTTTATTTTGAAAAATGTAAAATGGCCATGCAAATCTCAGGAAAAAAATCCTGCTTTTATACAGACATAGAAAACATTTCCTTGGTCATTTTAATGGTTAATTAAAAGCCTTTAAAGTTAATCTAGTCATAATTCAAAATATTCGAAAAAATAGTTTACAATTTATCAGTATAATGAAGAACAATTTAAAATATACAAAAATTAAAATATTGAAATTTTCAAAACTAAACCATTTTGAATGTTAAACAAGGAAAATGTTTACAGATTCACAAGCAAGCACCGACAACTGTTTAATTTGGAGTAATTAAATAGTTATTATTGACTCATTTTGAAGTTGTTCAATTTGAAATTCTCTATAAGTTTAACAATTTCAACCTTAAAGATCTTATTTTTAATTTTCTACATTTATTACCGTACACATATAAAAAAGACTTTCTTTTGTAAGTTATGCAATTCCGCAATTGTTCATTTTTCTATATGAAATTGTTCGAATTTGAACGCTTTTATACATTTGTACTAAGAATGGTTTGCTATTCCGTAAATTAAATACATCTAATCTTTAAGATAATCACTTTAAGTTTAAACTTAAAATCTTTGAATATTTCATTCTAATATTCGACGAAGTTTGCAATCAAAATTTTTCTATTAGAGGTGCTTTCCATTAAATTAATTTCAGGCTTTCAGATTGATGTCAGATTTTGTTTATTGTTGATGAGATTTTTTGAAAGAAGCATAAAATTCAATAACTTTAGAAAAGAATACTTTTAAACTTTAAATCATTTATTTACATTTTATTTCTAACAATAAAATTCCTAAATTTGTATTTAAAACTATTGAATTTGGACATGATTGTGAATTTTAGCCTTGCAAATTAAAAAATGTTGAGTAAAAAATAGAATACATAAAACTTGAAAATTTTCAAAAATAAATATTCTAAAACTTGAAAAATTTAACAATTAAAAATTATGTCATAGAAATCGCGTATACTTCTAAATTCTTTACCAATTATTACCGGCTCTTTAGTGTCAACAGAATAAGGAACATTATACATTAACACTATCTTACCGTCGATTAGGTCGAAAAATTTATTAGACATCTTTGTCACGTTTAATTTGAATCCTTCAATAAATATGGCTCGATACCCTGGAGAAACACAACCACCAGGTAACAGACTATTGTGGTCTTCTGACGAAGGAAGAAATTGAATTCTATTTTTTTTCAGCTTAACATTTTTTGAAACATTAGCCTTAAATTTTTAAAATGCGAGAATAGCTGTTCTGCGTGACTCAAATAACCTTCCCCCTGTACGAATTACTCATTGCATAAAATCCTGATAGCAACGTAAAGAGAAATGAAATAGTGATACATGCTTAAGGGTAAAATATTTCTAAGGACCATTGGTCCCGTGTACAAAAGAAGTTGTCTAAATTCTGTTGCTTTTCAGTATTTCAAGTCATTTAGCGACCTCAGCTTTCTTACGAATTCCTCGGGAGTACATTTCTTTATCGAGAAAGAACGTTTTGATATTCTCCCGATTTCCCAGTTTCTGAAGCATATAATCTAGAGGATTATTCTCATAACTAGGGCGAAATTGGGAATTCTTTGTAAGCAACTATGTCCTCCTGGATGTTTTCGAAGTCTGCAGTTTCGTAGATCAGCAACTGTCTGCATTGGAAATCGTCTACGCACAGTAGGAAAGCACATTCTGTGTCGTTTCCATTTACCTCGCATTTTATACTACATTTGGTGCAACTGTGGAAGCCTGTATGGCTTATAACGTTCAACATGTTAGCCTTTGCTGGCGCCTCAGCAATGATACACTTTATTTTGGATTTGAGCATTTCTCCTCTAAACTTAAAACCATTATTTCACATGTATTTATACTCGACGTCCCAAGTAAAGTCCTTGGATCTTTAGGAATCTTTTCAGAAAAATACTCGAGCGAGTGTTACATAATTGCCATTGTGTAACCCCGTAATGAGTAGCTCACGCTTTTAAAAAAGACCTGAAATTTTCTCTTTTTTCTCATTGTTAATATCACGTTGTTCCTCGGTATTTTTATCCCTCTTAATATCAAATTGGACAGAGCAAGTGACAGATTGCTCATCTTCATTAAACTCACATACAAAAGTGGCTGCGTGTACCCTCAAATTTCTTTTTGATGAAAAATCAGTAAAGTCAGATGTGTCCAAACAGGAATTGTCTGATTCAGACTTCTCTGAAAAAGGTCCTTCTACATAGGAATAGGGCAGTAAATTTTGCGAAACTATGTTTCGAATTTGAAGTTTAGCTAAACATTTTAAAGGCTTTAACCGTCCTCCAAGCATTTTTTTTTGTTCTGGTTAAGTTTACTGTGATGTAGAAAAAGCCGCAAGAACTGACACTTCTGATCTTTTTAAATCTTCAGTTTGCATGCAAGACTTAATTTAAATTGATATACGTTAAGTTTTGTTTAACCCTTTTAATGATTTTGCCAAATTTTCCTTTAATTTTATGGAGAAAACAAAATTTGTGCTTGGAGGTTATTTGTACAAACATCATCATCTCACACTTATATCTATACAAATATATAGGAAAGCATAATAAATGCATACCTATAAAAGCTTCTCTAAATTTAAACACGGAATATACAATCTTCTGATAATTGTCACACTTGAAACAATGTTGCAAATATATTAAAATGACCTATATGGTCAACAAGTCACAACTCTTGGAAAAGACAAGATTTCAAAGTTATGAAAACGACACAAATATCTTCGATTATTTGTAGCTCCGGGAAAATATTTTCATTTGCGAAATAATGAGTTTCTTTATTTGAAGCGAACTGAGTATAAATTATTTTCAAAGGTACATTTTAGAATTCAAGGATTATACAAAATTAAATAATTAGTATATCTTAGGGACATCCTTGGAATATCCTGCATTTTAAATATGGGACATCACAAGAATATCTTAGGATCTCTCGAGTAATGGAAATTAAGGTATCCCGTACTATAAACATTGGGAAATTAATGGGATGCGCCTCGTAGAATATCATTCCCGATGTCCCTGCATTCTCCTGGGATATGTCTAGGATATCGCGGAAGATAAATGGGATATCCCGCTGATATCCTTTTCTGTAAGGGCGTTAATCAGCTACCAAGTTGAATTGAAGTCGGTTAAAAATTGTGCCGACGCTACAAAAAAGGTTTATAATTTATATAATTATTCTAGATAAGGATTCTTGCCCATGCATAAATGTGATCATGGCCCAAGCAGGGCCCAGACTTCTCAAAACTAGGCCCTGGCCTGGCGATCTAGCCTGGGCCAAATTTGGATGAAAAGTCAAATCTGGTCATAGACCAGTTATATTTCCAGGCTTGATAGCCCAGCTTAACCTTATAAAATACGCTTGATGCTAGTATATTTTCGATTGCTTGCTATTCTTAATTTTCTAAATTAAAACCCAAAATGAAGCAGGAATTTTTTTTTATTTAAGTTTAAAGTTTACATGATTATTTTCAATTTTCCATGCAAGCTTTTGATTTAAAAAATTTTATCCAGTCTGATCCAAATGTCCAAAATCTGATATTTCATTAATTATTTTGCCGAGTTCTGATTCTTCTACATCATCTGCATCATCATCATCATCATCATCATCATCATCATCATCATCATCATCATCATCATCATCATCATCTAAATGCAATAGTTTATTTACTTTCATCATACGGGTTTTACAATTTAAAGTTTTAAACACCATTTCATAAATGAACGACATATCTAAACTTTATAATTTGTCGAAAGAATATTCTCAAGTTGAGGTTAGAAGTCACGTGAAAATTATGAAATGAAATTCTAATTATAATTAATATAAGTACCTCCTGGCACAATCACCACATAAGTATGGGTTATTGCCGATTGCTCGATGCCTTCGAACACTTATAGTGCTTTTTATTTTTGGCATTTCAATAAATTTAATTTCAATAATCCTAATTTGTAAAGTTTAACACTCGAAACATTTGCAAGTAACACGTAAACAAAGAGTATAATACTACGTAATCTGTCGTTAATTTTATAAACTCTAACACTAGGCGGGCCCATCGGGCCATTGCAAGATTCAAGCTAGTCCCAAGCTAGGAAAGTCTGGAACTGAGAAGAAACTTGGCGATTTCCGCACGGGAAAATGAAAATGGGCGATGGACGACTGTGGACGAGCTCAACTGGCAGTTCCCCATCTGTGCACATATCAATTTTAGAGGGGGAAAACTGTGCCCGAAAGTGCATGTCTATGGCTAGTGGTACGATTATAACGTTGTTTGTAACTGGCACTACTGTGAACGCTGAAATTTAGACGTGCACAGTTGAGATTTGGAAAATCAGATTTTTAACTTACAAGTCTGCGTGTACATATAGAAGACTCCCTATTGTATACGTTTCAATCAATACGATTAGACTTTTCATATAAAAGTCCAAATACACAGTTGGTACCATCTCTACTGTGCACGTCTCACACACTGCGATCAGATTTTCAACTTACAAGTCCACTTTCTCAAATGGCACCCTCGCAATTGTGCATGCCTGGATTAATAAAATGATTTTTAATTAAAAATTGCACTCTGAATTGCTTTCAGTCCAAGCGATTCGATTAATTGTAGCATTTTTACTCAGACTTAATACCAAAGAACGGTGTGTTGAGAACACGCCTGACCGGATAATGAAAAGGCTATATAACTTTTTCATTTCTAAATTTGAAGCAAAAAATTAGAAAGAAAAAATGTATTGTTTAAAAATGTCGATATACCCTCACTTCGCCAATTTTGAATTTCGATTTACAGCAAGTGTTTTTGCATACTTTCAAATTTTCACTTTTTAACGATCTTACACGAAAATTCATGAAATCATAGTCTTTGAAAACAAGCTACCCTAATTAAAAAATTATTTTCTTGTAAGCTGTTAGTTTCTTATGGTTTGAGAAAGAGTCATTTTAAAGGTTTTATATGCCCAAAAAATCAAGTCCTATGAACTTTTTACCCACCTTCTAAGCGTACCTTTGCGAGATAATTCTAGCGTATATTTATAATCGTTGTTTCGAGCGGCGCTAGAATTATCTTACGCATTATTTCGAAGTTTTCGGCCAGTTACAATTTCGATATCGACACCAATGGACATCGAGCTGATTTCATCCTCGAAGACACACAGTAAGGTTTAAATCAGTTTGAAATTATTCAAAAGTTGCACAATGTAATTCATATTTTTTAGTCAATTTTTAGCACTAATTTTAGGTTTCAATTTGGCGAATTGAAGTCGTCAGCTTTGTCGAAAGCTGATGAACGAAAAATTTAAGTCACTATGACTCAGATTAATTTTTTCATTAACTATTAGATAGGAAGAGAGGGTTTTTTCTTTTTTTGCACAATTCTAACATCACTTATTTTAACTTCTTCATTGTAACAGTTAAAATTAATTGCCATACCATTAATAGTGGCATTCATTAAATTAATAATTACTTTATATCAATTACAATCTTTTTAAGAGAGTTTTGGAATATTTCTTTCTTCCTTCATTTAAAATTAGATTCCTGATATAGGATTTAAATTAAACTCAAAAAACAAAAAGGATCGTTACCTTCACGTGATAAGATTTACCCACCACATTGGCAATGGTCAACATGCCAATTTTAGTGAATCATGTTTTATTTCGATACGAAAAAAATTCATTTTATCTATTTGAAAATTACCCACAACAAAACTTTCCTTTTATTTTTTCTGTGTTTAATTTGTCTTCGCGCATCGAGGTTGGGTCATTCGAGCTGCAAATTGCAGGAAGGTTAAGATAGTTGGTGCATGTTTACATGTAACAACTACGAATTTGCACAGATATGCCGGTGCACAGTTATGAATGTGGCTATCGACGTGCAGAGTTGGGCTTATGCACAGTTGCTCCGTGCATAAGTTTGCTCCACAAACTTTACTTATTATATTTTAATTGAAAATTGTCAAGTTGGTTTAAGAAAACATGTATTTAGAGAAGCATAAATATTAAATTAGGGCATAAGTTTTATACTTAAAAATTTTCGTTTTAATACGAAATAAAAAATCCTCTCAAAAAACTTCTTTTCATACATTATGAAACCTCTCTTCCATTTACATATTTTTAGAGATCTTTTATCATTATCGTTTGTTCTCTCTCTCTATTTCAGATAACCCTCTATCCTTATACTTCCTAATCAAAAGCAAAATTAAATTGACTTTATGTACGATCACTGTGAAGTGCCTTTGAAACGTTGAATAAAAGTGACAGATTTAATGATATATCGTTATTTCTGTTCCTCTGTGGAGATTACAGAGGAATAGAACATTTATTTACTCTCTTCATTTTTAATTTTTTAATCTTCAAAATTTCATCTTATATGAGTATCATTAGTATAATTTAAATTCTTACTTTTGTAATTATCTGTGAAACAAAATTTCCTTAAAGGTCTACAAATTCTTTATGTTACAGATATTTGCAACTTGTGCAACATTCTACCTTCCACTCTTAGTTATTCTGATTCTGTATTGGAAGATATTCCAAGCAGCACGAAGACGCATTAGAAAAAGGCCTGGGGCAACGATACAACCTCCTAGAGAAAGAAGAGGCATTCTCAGGCTCGTGAAAAAAGGGTAAGACTTCGTTGCTTAGGAAGAATGTAAGAATAAGTCAACCATTTTTCTATTGTAATGAATTAGTTATTATTCATATACATTTTTATTCTAAAATACTTAAAAAGTATCCAACACCTGAAGTGAGTGATTGCCAATGATAAAAAGTTAAGGCTGGTATCTCATCAAGTAGTAAAAGCAGGTATAAGCCAGACACTGCGGAAAAAATGGATGTACTTTGCTCAACACAATATAATTAAACTATCATTCTTAGGTTCATGAACTGAAAATATTCAATCTTATAGTAATATTTGATTTTTAAACTCTTTGTTAAGAAAAAACACATATGATTATCTACGAATAAAGACCAAAATAATTAATTATTCTAAACCAATCTACTTTAAATAAATTGTATTCGAATGTTTTAGAAAAGTGATTTTGGTAAAATTAGTAATAAATTTACAATAGAAACAGGTAAATCAATGTCATTAAACCTGACGGAACTAAGAGTCCGCTTTCATTAAATCGAAAAATATAAATCTTAACAGATTATTCCATCAATGATCACACGTACATACTCAGGTATCAGATTTGCTCTATCACGTCAATTTTTAGACAATATTAGGTTTTTTCGTTATTTTGTTAAAAATAACAAAAAATACAAATCTGAAGTGCTAGAAACTTCTAGTTCGGTTCAAGTTAATGATTGAATCATGTACTTTAAGTTAATTCTACTTGAAACATTATTTTCGTCGCCAGCCTCAATCGATAATAAGTTTTTTTCTGCGTTTAATCTTTAATTTAAGCCTGAGACGGTCCGTTCTCTTTTCACATTTGGAATTATGGCATAAAGCTACAGCCGAATATTCATATTGATAGATCTCTTACTCAAAAGTATAGAATGATGTAGAGCGAAGGGATAATTAACGAAATCATGCCATCATACGATCGATTGCGCGCGAAATCACATAATGAGTGGGGATAGCGTTGGACCAATGTACCAAATTTATTCATGTCGCTTTCTTAATCAGTCCACGACCTACCCTGTTTTTGATGACATATTAATGAATTGGCGCCATTTGAAGGAACGCTACTACTTAGCATTCTACTTCATCGTTTCAAGCTTGATATCAAGGATAATATCCTAATTTATTCAGAATTTAGATTGTCGAAGTTACTTTGCGCATAATCTAAAAATAAATGCTTTTATGCAATATTATAAGGACTTTGAACTCCATATTTTTGTGCAGACCTCGTTGGACATTTTGGCATTGATTGTGAGCAATTAAATAATTGATAATGTAGTGTGTGGAGTTTTTATTGTAACGACTTTGCACTTTATTTCACAATAAAGACTTCGTTCTGTATGGTTGCATTAGCTAATAAAATTTTAATGGGAGAATTTAATTTGCTTTTTTTAAAGAAGATAGCAGGCATGCAATTCATAACGACTTTGCACTTTAGTTAATAATAAAGACCACGATGTGTGCGAACAAAGTTTTGGTATCTCTATTTAAAAGAAAAAAAATCCCACATAATTTAAAATCACCTGTTTTATAATTAAATTCAAACTGAGAAATTGTGCGAGAATATCCAAATAATAATAAGCATGATTTATAGATGAAAAGAAATCATATGAGAGCCTCAAGTCACCGTAAATGTACGCACTCATATCTCTCTTGAGTGATTTCACAGTGTATTGTTTTTTGTTTAAATAATGATTTAAATTCCAGTGAAAATTTTAACTGTAAGAATTATTAACTTAATTTTAGTTTATTTAATGGTCACGTTTAGTTGAGAAATCGTTACGGTCAGTTTTAATGTCCTTTCAGTATTGGGATCAATTTATATTGTTGGTTGCAATTTATTCAACAGGACACAGTAAACGCAAGTTGAATGATTTTTTCAATGAAAATAATTATCATTTAAATAACTATGAGATGCAACATTACTATCATTAAAAGCTAGTATAATTTTTAGTAAATTTAAGATCTTTTCACAAAAATTATCCAGCTGAGTGATAATAAAATTGAGAATATTATTAAATACAAAATCGATCCCCTATGTTGTTTTTAAAAAATGGCCATAAGGGTTAATTTTTTTAAAAGCCTTACGCGATGAACCAAATCTGACACTAAATTTGGGTTTAGCGATTCCATAAACATAGGTATATGGTTATCTTATTTATCGGCCTCGACACTTTTACTTTTGTGTGTGTCTACGACAATTTTACTTACCTCGTTTTTTCATTATCACTCATATTTATATTTCCGAATTAATTATGAATGCGCTTGAGAATTTTCAAATATAAGCGCTTAAGGTCAACGCAACGGCCATTTGAATAATTGTCCATTTACCTACTAAGATGCAAGTTATTCAAGACAATTGCTTCGCTAATTTTTTAAAATATCATTGGTATCTAATTATTTCGCATTATATCAAAATTATTATTTATATATTGTGTGATCATGGAATATATTTGTTTTAGATTGGTATTTAATTCTTGAAAAATACTTTCAATAATCTTATAAAAAGGCAATTGAACTTTTCCTCAGAAGTATAGAGTAAGCCGATAGAAGATTCACAGATGAAAAAGATTCAAGGCAAAGTTTTTTGATAGGAAACTGGGAGTGAACGAAAATTTCTCATATTTATATAATTACAGGCTGTTATGAATGTTGATTATGTATTAAAATATGTATTACATTGGGATATACTAGGCAGTCTGATAAGTCCCTCAAAAATGAAACACGGAGACGTTTTCTTGGCCAAAGTCGGTTTTATTTTTCAACATACTCTCCTTTTAGGTCGATACAGCGAGTCCAACGATTTTCTAACTTTTTGATACCATCCGAAAAGAACTCAATCGGAAGGTCTCCAAAATACGCCTCAGTTTCAGCTATGAGCTCCTCATTTGAGTAAAAACGCTTACCGGTGAGTCATCTCTTCAGGTTAGGGAACAAGTAATAGTCGCTGGGGGCCAGGTCTGGTGAATACGGTGGCTGAGTAACTAATTCGAAGCCGATTTCATGCAATTTTGCTTGTGCAACTAAGCATGAATGAGCAGGCGCATTTTCGTGATGATAAAGCGGTTTTTTCTTCTTCAAATGCGGTCGTTTTTCGGCGATTTCGATTTTCAATCGGTCCAATAATGATGAATAGTATGCTCCGGTTATGGTTTCACCTTTTTCAAGCTAGTCCACGAATATTAAGCCATGTGCATCCCAAAATACGGAGGCCATAACCTTTCCGACCCATTGTTGCGTTTTTGGACGCTTCGGAGCACTTTGGCCCGGTGGAACCCACTGTTTTGCCTGTTGCATTGACTCAGGGGTGTAGTAGTAGATCCAGGTTTCATCCATGGTTATGAATCGGCGCAAAAACTCGGTCGGCTTACGCGAAAATAATGCTAAATTCTGCTGGGAAGTTGTCACACGAATTCGTTTTTGGTCCACTGTGAGCAAACGCCGCACCCATCGCGCGCAGAGCTTCTTCATACCCAAAACTGAATGCACGATATTGCCCACACGTTCCTATGATATGCCTACAGCATTAGCTACCTCTCTCAATTTCACTTTGGGATGATTCAACATCATATCATGGATTTTTTCGACATTTTCTGGTGTAGTGACCTCTTTTGGCGCCCAGATCGTTCAGCATCAACTGTGCTCGTACGACTACTACGAAACTCGGTAAATCACTTATGAATCGTTCCAATCGACGGTGCCGAGTCCGGGGATTACTTATCCAGCTTGGTCTTGGTCTCGGATATCGTTTTCTTGCGCAGATACTAGTGTTTGATCAAAACTCGAAACTCAGGTTTTTCCATATTAAAAAAAACTCGGAGGGATTAAAACTGTGCAAAAAGCTGAAAAGTACCTGGGTGAGGTATCTTAAACGGCGACTCTGGAACAATGTGTGACCTCTTAGAGTATGTAGTCTTATCCTTGCATGCAGAAGTCTATAAGAATGGATGAACGCTTTACCTAATTGCTTGCTGAAGCACCTGAAAATGGGCCGACAAATAGTGCAGATCATCCTAGAGTTTGGAGTGGTGAAAATAATGTAGATGGAAACCTGACGATGAAATGCTCACGTTGATTGGAAGAATCAACTTAAGAATCACTTGCTGGACTGCTATGATGTCAGCATTATCCCTGTTCACGGAGTCTTTATGGCACATATGCATACTGTACAAAATTTCGAGAATTTTCCCCACCGAAAAGTGGGGAAATTTCCCTGAAAATTTCTTAAAATTCACTAAAAAATTGAAGAAGGTTCCCTAAAATTTAGAAAATTAGATAATACCTACAATTTTTAGGAAAATTTCCCTAAACTGAGGGCAATTTACACGAAAGTTTTGGAATATTTCCTACAATTTGCAGAACTGAGTGATTATTACTAAATTTAGGGAATCGTTCCAAAACAAATGTTTACTTTGCCACGGAAATCAGGTACATTTCTAAAAATTGTTGAAGTGTTACTGTTTAGTCAGGAAGATACTACGCCCTAAAATGTTCGATAGACTAGTATGATATTCTGAATAATTGTACACATTTCTTGGACAAAAGATTTATTAACGTTAAAGTAATCTGAAATATTTGCAATAAATAATTATTAAGTTATTGGTCTGACAGGTTTGGCGTGTGTAAATAAAGTCTAATCCTTTAGGTAATTGAGATTGGAAAGCAAAAAAGTTTTTGATTAATCAGTTAAGGGGGAAGATACCTTTAGAATTTCCAAAAAATCTTTTTTTTCTTTCATATTTTGAATGTATAATATGTTAAAAATATACTGTAAAAAAAAAAAGGAAAATATTAAATATTTATGGAGATATTGTGAAAAATGGTAGAGTCCGCATACCGTCAACAATCAGGTAGTTGGAGCGCTTGGGTCGGAGCAATGTTTCTTTCACAATAGGTTTGTATATTTTTTGTCCCATAAATTCTGGGAAGGTTGATTACTACGTTACTACGTTTATTACGTGGACCCGGATTTGCCGATTGATCGGCAAGTCACTGAAACTAATAGTTATATCGTAACGAATCTTCAAACGTGATTATCTGGAAATTGTCTTTTCAAAAACTACTCGTGCTGTAACTTAAAAAGTTATAGACCGATTAGGCTGAAATTTGCAGGGGTTTCTCTTTATGGTACTATCGGAAGGATATACCTAAAAGTGTAAGGATATCGGGTTATTAAATAATATTTTTTGGGTCAAAACTGTTGAAAAAGTGGTCGAAAATTTGGATCTTCGATTAAGAGGCCGATATAAATTTTAATTTTTAACTTTTTTATTATTTTATAGGTTTATGCTTCCCTTTAACATGTAAGTAATCGAGCAGAAAATCTTTTTTGATATCAGATAAATGGAAAATTTCTGACAGCTGCAGCAATTTTCGATGCCTCGGAGCAGACGCTTGAAGAAATATTCTGCAGGGTCGCCATTTAGTGAAAAAATCCCATGTTTTTTTAAACTTTAACAATCTAAAAAAAAAGATGGTATTTTTTGAGCAGTCGAACTAATATACTCTCTCTCATATACAAGCATAGGGTTTACTTTGGTGGGGAAATACGCGGTCGAGCTATCTCCCACTAGCGACATGGGGTAATTCTGCATTTAGAGCAACAAAGTAATAAGAGGGCGTGTGGCGAAAATACTACTTAACTATCCATCTCTCTCTATTTCTTTCTCTATTGCTTCTCAAACATGAAGATGCTTGACTCGCAAGACGAGCTTCAACATCTACGCAAAATTACTTCGGATAAGCTGGGATAGTGTTGGCGTGTGCCGTCGTTATATCTTTCCTTCTCTCGAGCCTGTCAGATCACGCGTCACTATTTCTTTCTAATTGTTCTATCATTACAGCCTTGGCGGGCGAAAGCCCGCTGGCGCTCTCTTTTTTCTTCTTCCTTTGTTTGTTTGTTTTTTGTTGCTCCAAACTCAGAGCCTCTGGCGCTTAGATTGTCGAGCTTACCCAGGCGTTTTACAGGGCAGATAAAAATCTTCCAACCGTTCAAGGGGCATTATATGACGTTCTCCGGCGCTGAGCTGCTTCCATCCTCGACACAGCTACACAAGACAGGACGTTAGGAGCACTTCAAGTACGTCTTGAAATGTTGAAAAATTACTGGTCAGCCTATCAAGGGATTTATTTAGTGCTTATTCAGCAACCCTAGAAGGACAATTTCAACTTTGAGAACATGTATGCTGAAATGGAAATCGCATAAATTAACGCGCGAACTCGCATTTATGATCAGCAACGCAGACTAGAGCCAGTTGCAGTCGCTCTCCGAGCTGCGTCAAATTCACTTGTCAATTTTGTAGCCAACCCTGCATCCCCAGTTGGAAACATATAAGGAGGGTTGCGGCTACCTACCATCGAAGTGCCCTTTTTCTCCGACAAGCAAGAGGATTGCAAAACCTTTCGAGATCATTCTCGCGACATGATTAATCGAAACGACCAACTCAGCGAGTGGAACGCATGTTTCACCTAAAGTCTCGCGTACAGGGCGAAGCTAAGTCAGCGATTGACAATCTGGTAGTAACAGGTGCTAATTGTGCAACAGCATGGGCATTGTTGGAATGTCGTTTCGAAAATCCACGGCTACTGATTCAAGATCACTTCGTAGCTCTGCGCAACATTCAACCTATGAGACATGAGACTGCTGCGGGGCTCCGGTCTTTAATCGGCACCTTGGGACGTCATCGCGATCAGTTGAGAACCTTAGAACGTCCGATTGAATCCTGGGATGACTGGTTTGTCTCCATAGCCACGACTAGCTTCGACCTGGTAACGTGAATAGCGTGGGAGGGTGAACTTGAGCGCTTTGAAGTGCTTATGGATTTATCCGACGACAATTCAGCTACCTATGATATGCCTATGCTATTCTTGCAACGACAATGCCGCACCCTTACCTCAGCTGAAGGCCGTTAATTCAAGCACCGTGCAACAAGGGCAGCCACTAAACCTAGCAGATACTTTATTCGGACAGACGCGTTCTATTGATCTTTTCCTTGGAGCGGATGTCTATCACTTACTTTTGCAATCTGAAATTCTGCAACAAGAAGACATTGTAGCTCAAGGTACCGCCTTGGGCTAGATACTTACAGGCAACGCTTCGAGAAGAAGCTTAAGTTCGGACTTTTAAACCTTTAAAACTCTTTTGAATTCTTCAGAATCCATTGATTGGCACGAAAAACTCATCTCACTGTTACAAAGGTTTTGGGAGTTAGAAGACATTACGAAGGTTTCCTGAAAATCACCCTACGAGGAAGAATGTGCACGAATTTTCGCTTTGCATCAAAGAGCTCCTGACGGTAGATACATCTTGCGTTTCCCTCTTAAACATCGATGGTTGGAAATTCTGGACACTGAGATGAGTAAACAATACGATCAATTCATGGCTGATTACATTAACCTTGGGCACATGGAACCATTGTCAAAAATGAGTTAGAAATTATTGAGCGCCCTACGCATTACATCTCTCATCATGACATCTGGCAAAGAGGTGACCACGATCAACGGCTCCAAGTGGTGTTCAATGCTTCAAAGAGGTACTTCGTCAGGCTATAGTTTAAATGATGTCCTTCACGCTGGGCCGAAGTTACAAACATAGCGTACATTTTGATTCGATGGAGGCGATACCAGTTCGCCTTTTGTGCCAATATTTGTAAAATATATCGAAAAATTTTGGTCGACCCGCAAGACGTGTTTAAACAACGAATCGTTTGGAGTCTGCACGAATTTTAGCTTGTGACGCATTACCAACTTCTTACGATTACATATCGTAAGTCATGTTCTCCATATCTGTCACTCAGAACGCTACAGAAGTTGTGTCTTCACCATCAGTCGACTTATTCAATGGCATCTAAAGTGCTTCGAAAGGACTGCTTTGTCTACGATGTACTGATCGGAGGTGACACGCTTCAACAGGTGAAAACTGTACGTGATCAACTCATCCAACTATTACAAGCGGGAGGCTTTCCCCTCAGAAAGTGGGAAGCCAATCAACCTGAGCTATTGGAAGATCTCCCTGAAAAAGATCGACTTCGTCTCACATGGCATCAACTTTGTAGTGAGGTCTAGTCAGTGAATTGGGTGTTTTTTGGGATCCCGAAAATGACTGCTTTTGTTTAACCCCACTTTAAATCTTCTCATCTGGTGAAACAAAGCGTGAAATCCTATCGAAAGTGGCTCAATTTTACTGACATTCTGGTTGGATCGCGCCGAATATTTTGATCGCTAAACTACTTATGCATGACTTATGGCGGGCTGGTCTGGAATGGGATAAGACCGTACCTTCATCTTATCGAAAACGCTGGGTTGATTTTACAGGTAATTGGAACGCACTGAACAATCTGAACATTTCACGATGGATTGGAGCAAACTCCGCGCATAGTGTTCAACTACATGCCTTCTCTGATGCGAGTCGTAGAGCCATTGCCGGCGCGATTTATTCACGAGTACCTGCCAACAGTGGCAGTGCCTCTGTCCATTTGATTTTGGCCATAACTAAGTTGTCTCCCATCCGAAGTCTGCGACCTTCATCCACAAGTATATCACGCATGACTATTCCTTGCTTGGAACTGAGAGCAGCCTTGCTTGTAGCGAAACTCTTGAATTCCCTTGCATCGGAATTAGAAGTGCCAATCGAGAGTTACAGTGCTTGGACAGATTCTCAGATGGTACTTCATTGGCTTCAGTCAACGGAAGCTACCGATAATGCCTTGGTAAAGAATTATGTCGAACACATTGAAAAAACATTACCAATGTCGGTATGGTGCTATATCCCAACTGACCGGGATCCAGCGGATCTCGCAACACGAGGTATTAAATGTCCTCAGATCCTGTGTCAGTGATTTTGGTGAAATGGTCCTAATTGGCTTTGTCAGTCTGAGACATACTGGCCTTCCCCATCAACTTAAATGTCATCTCCGGCTCCGGACTCAGTAAAGATAGTACTAACTTGTTGCGTTACGAGCAGCTTCAATGCAGAGTATTTGGGACGGTACTCAAATTTAGAAAAGTTGCTTCGTCTAACGACCTATATTTTTCGTTGGCGCACGATTCGCCAGCGAGCTATCAACCCTGAGCTCGTCACTGAATAATTCAATACAAATGAATTAAAGACAAAATTTCAGGTGGGCGTGCGACTCAGTGAGGCAATATGGTTATCTGAGGAAATCAATCAATTACTATCACGCAATCCACCATCGGCCAAATCTCCGTTAAAGGGCCTCAATGCCTTTCTAGACTCAGATGAAGTGCTGCGGATAGGAGGGCGCCTACAGAACTCCCAGTTCACTTTTTCCGAAAGACATCCACCGATAGTTGATGCTCATTGCGTCTTAACCGAACTTATAATGACGTCCCATTGGGCACAAAATTTGGCGACTTCTTCACGACATGGTTACGACATTTTCACGACAACTTTACGACATCCTATGTCCATGTCGTTAAGGTGTCTTTACGATATCGTAAATGAGTCGTATGATCTGACGATGTCTTTATGATATCGCAAAGACACCGAAACCACATGGACATAGGATGTTGTAAAGCTGTCGTAAAGATGTCGTAACAATGTCGTAAAGACGTCGACAAATTTTGTGCCCACTGGGATGGGCCCACCAACGAGCATTACATGGAGGATTTCGGTCAACCTACGCTTATTCGATGCATCGAGCTTCAGTAATAGGAGGAAAACGCCAAATCCGATTCATGATTCATAAGTGCGCCATATGTGCTCGAATTAGAGTACGCACCTGCAACCAAGTAATGGCTCCTTTGCATTCAGCTCGAGGTTTGCCCAGTAGACCATTTTCATGCACTGGACTGGATAACGCAGGGCCTTTTAACATCCTTTCAGCTAACGGTAGAGGATTTCGCACCAGTAAGGGCTACATTGTTGTGTTCGCGTGCTTTACCACAAAGATGCTACTTTTCGAGCTAATTGGAGACATAACAACTGTCGTCGCGAAAAACCTTCAGATATATGGACTGACAACGGCACATATTTTCGTCGAGCAGGCAGTGAACTGCAAGTAGCCTTTAGTCGAGCTCAAGTCGACTGAAACCAAGTTTCAGACAGGCTTGCCACTCCCGAAATCACTTGGCATTTTATACCTCCCAGAGTCCCTCACTTTGGTGACCTCTGGAAGGCAGAAGTGAAGTTGGTGAAGGATCATCTGAAATGCACCATTGGACCAAGATTTCTTACTCATTAAGAGTTCAACACGTTACTCTCCAGCATCGAATTGGTGTTACATAGTCGTCCCGTCGTCGCTCTGACTGGGGATCCAGACGATTTGAATGCGTTAACTCCCAGACACTTTGCAGTAGGAGGACCCTCGATTTTCATACCTAGCAACGAGACAAAGCCATTGGCGATTGGTTTTGTCATCGTTGGAGTCTCGAATATTTAAATACCCTCCAGCAATGGAAAAAATGGGCATGTTCCCGCGCTGACTGAAAGGTTGGAGATTTGGTGGTCGTAGTCAATCCCAGCTTGCTGTCTATCAACGGCAAATGGCCCTTAGCTCGAAGTTTCGAAACTCATTCCGGACGAGACGGGCACGTTCGTGTGGCTACGATCAGGACTGCAATAGGTGAATATAAGCGGCCCGTCACTAGATTGGCTCCATTGCCCGTGGAGATTTTGTATACAAAAGATGTTCCCGGCGTCGAACCAAATCCTGAAACCACATCCTCTAGGACGGACGGTCAGTAGGATTCGTTGAAGGAATATGGCGGGCGGTATGTTGAAGTTTAGACTGTCGCTGTGAGAGGGCGTTAGCACTTGGGCTCTTTCGCTTTTGTCCCGCAGCTCCGTTTTCTCTCTCGATGCTCAGTTACACTCCCGACTTCAGTTATCGAAGACATCTGTATTATTTAATTCAAGATCAATTTTTAATTTGTGAGTTGAAACAATATAATCCTTCAGTACAGCTTTCGAGTTCTTCTTTCTCATCCTGACCCGCGTAGCAAAAGTAACAAGAATTTTCAAAGCTTAGGTAAAATTCAGCAATTTTTAATATTCCAATAATGTTCATGGAGATTTTCGTAAATAATTAGTATTTTCACAAACCTTTTAGGAAATATTTCACAAATTTTGGGGAATATACCTTATTTATAGTTCGGGAAAATTCCCGATAGTTTAGTTTTTATTATACAATATCATAGGGAATTTCCCCATAAAATTTTGGGGAAAATTCACCACTTTTTGGTTAATATTTCGCAACGATGTTTGGGGTATTTTCCCTACTAAACTTTGGGAAAAATTCCCCAAAATGTGTGGAAATTTTCGTCAACACTATCTTGGGGAAAATGCGGCAAAAAATTGTTTACATTGCACGCTCTGCGGTGCAGTAAAATATTGACGTTGATGAATGTGAGATAGGATGCGATGAAGAAGAGGAGATTGCAAACGATACTCAGGAATTTAAATTGACATAGGGATAAAAGAATATTGACCTGGATAGATGAAAGATAGGATAATATAAAGAAGAGGAGACTAAAAAAGACAGTTGGGTATTTAGATTGACAGAGATATGGTATAGAAAAATATGGACGTGTAGAGATAAAGGATAGGATGATATAAAAAAGTCGGTATTAAAAAAAGATAGGCGCGGATTTAGAGTAACAAGATGATATAATTAGATAAATGTTCTCTATCTCTTTCTATCATAAAGATTCCAAATGATTTTGAAAGATAAAATCTCTATCTTTTTACATCCAGCAGGGTTTGCTTTCCTCAGATTATCAGGACTCGCTTCAGGTACTGAGGTTTTCATTTTCGCATACCAGGATGATGTGATTTTCACCTTAGTATAGTTTTTGAACCCACAGAAAACATTTATAATTTTTAAACTTTAAAACCTCCTACATGTGGTGGCCAAAAGACATTTTTTTAATTACAAGTTTTCTTGATAGAATAGCTCAAATTTGACACATAATTAACCCTAAATGCGTTTTTTTTTTAATTTTTACATAAGGAAAAATGTTGGATAACATTTTTCGAATTTTTTCCACTTCCCCATTGTAAGAGGACCATGGCAGCTTCTCTTGAACCCGTCCTTCTCCTAAAAGCGGTACGTGATATATGAACGGCAACTTTTCTAGGCCTAGATATATATTTTAGGTCTTATTTATTTACTACAATTAAGAAAAAATAAATTAACATGTCTGAGTAACAAGAATTTATTACGGAATATGCACATTGAAAGGTTCTAATTCGAAATGTTCAAATTAAAACTCACGGAGTTCGACGATCGAGATAGAACCTTTCAATTTGCATGCTTGGAGATATAATGTTTTAATATGCATGTTCCGAGCAAAAAACTCGACACTTATTGTTAAAAACATCAAAATAATGAATGAAAATATATTACTAAACTATTGATAGCACCGTCCAGAATATAGATCGAAACATTTTTTTCAACGTTTGGAAAGCTTATTAAATATTGCATGAAATGAGCCCTAGCTTAAGGAATTCGGCTTTGCGGATATTAAATTATAACATGAGAAAGACAAAAATAAAATTCTTGAACATCACTTTTGCAGAATATCAATTTAATCAATTTATTTTTCTAGGTCTTGCAAAAAGTTAAATTTAAAGTACAAAATTCCTTAGAATTGAAATTTTATTTGCATTATTTTCGCTTGATCGTTGAATACCCACAAAGTCAAATTACTGTAGTTAGGGCTCATTTAAAGCAAAATTTAAAAAGCTTAATAAGTTCAATGGTTTTTTCTGGTCACTCGGTTAATGATTCGATGCTAACCGTAATTATTTCCCCGAGTCAAAATTTAGACCCTACTTCGAAGTTGTAGCTCCTTATTGTAACCTTCTTTGACGCTATTTAAACGTATAGGCCCCGCTTCAAACTTTTCACTCCTAGAGAATGAATTCTCTTAACTGAAAATCCTGAAAATTTGTATGAGCATGATATTCATCATGAAAAATTACTAAATATTGTCCATTAATAAGTAATTATAAACATTTTCATTAATAATTAATGTAAGTTTGTTTATCAAATAGTCATGTAGGGGATTGAGGATCACAACAAATTGTAAGAATAAAATATTTTATATCGTATTATATAGTATTATATAGTATTATATAGGATATATAGGATATTAGGATATATATAGGATATTAGGTATTATATAGGATATATATTATATCGTATTATATAGTATTATATAGGAATATTAGTGTTTGACGTGTCTACCACTTGATTTAGGAGAAAACAGCATTTCTTTGTCTTATAAAATTCTATCTGTTTAAATTTTTCATCATATCTATTGGAGAATAAGAACAGCCAAATATATGAACAGTAATTGACTACTCATCTCGAATTTTGAGACGACGAGACAAACGGGTATAAAACCGGTATTGTTATTGTTATTATAAACTTATTTCCTGATAAATATTAGATTGAATCTTGAACTCAATATTTGTATTTTTCAGTATATTTGGATTAATTATGATACTGAGCGACTTTTTTTTTAAATCTTCGCTAAATAAAAAGATAAAAATATTTTTTTATGGAAATCAGTAAGTTTAACATTGTATTTATTTAAGTAATAAATAACACAGAAACAAATTTAAATATATAGCTTCAAGTGCTTTTGAAGCGTATAACGTAGAATACTTCTAAAAAACAGAACCAATGTATAATGAACTCTTCAAAAATCCTTTCAAACCTTTAACGACAACAAAAGTTTTAAAAAAAGTAATTATTCAATTAATTGTTTTGGATTTAAAAATATTTTGGACCTTGAATTATTGGACCAGAGCTAATGATTTTTATCGAAGACATCCTAATGAGTTCCGTTAGCTGAATTGGTTAGGGTATTAGGCGTTTGCTAAATACTCAGTGCATGCGTGCGATCTCGGGTTGGTTTCTTAGTACTTGCGGATTTCTCAGTGCACTATGCCTTAACGTCATAATCAAAAAATTCTATTAATAATATGTCTAAAAAATCACTGCGAATATCCTAGATATTTATATTACAGATATTATTTTATTTTTTCTGATAAATAACAAAACTTATTTTTATCCATCCATATTGGTGTGAGATTATAGAGAACCTGCGTTGATGTCACAAGTCCTACAGTAGTAGTTTGAGCTTGAAAAGAGGCTCTTATTTATCTTAAATACAGACCCTACTTTGAAGCTAGACGTGGAAAAACGGCAGATTTCGGACACTTTTAGTGTCAAAGTAGGGTATAAATTACATTGAAATCGCTGCTTACTTTGAACCTACTTTCAAGCTTTCAGTCCCTACTAAGGTAGGAGTTACGGCTTCAAAGTAAGGCCTAAATTTGGACTCGGGTGTACATGAAATAAAATTTTTAAAAAACAATACCATTTAAAAAAATGTATATGTTTTTCTGTTTAGTCCTAGAGAGGAATCGACTGCCTTCACCATAACTCGATCGACCCCAGATCATTCGTCAGTTTCACCAGAAAAATCGTCGTATAATGGAGCAAATGTGCAACAGTTATCGACAACAGTGGCCATAGCGACGATGACAACAACGACCGTGACGACCTTAACAACGACAACCACGTCGGCAGTGGCGTCAACAGTTACCCCAATCCCTTCTCAGCAGATGTCAATGGCATTATCAACTAGAAGAACTCGCGAAACGATAGAAGCTAAACGCGAGAGAAAAGCCGCGAAAACATTGGCTATCATTACCGGTGCCTTCGTCGCCTGTTGGCTGCCATTTTTCTTCGTAACATTGCTTCAGGCAACCGTCTCGTCCTTTCACCCCCCCGAACTAGTCGCCAGTGTGTTTCTCTGGCTCGGATATTTCAACAGTACCCTTAATCCAGTCATCTATACCATCTTTTCTCCTGAATTCAGGCAGGCCTTTAAAAGGATGCTTTGTGGTAGTGCAAGATTTGTACGCTGATGTCCCAAAATCCTATTCTAGATATATTTATCAAAAATAATTTTAATTGTAATATTTCTTTTGGTAACACTGTGTTACACTGAAAAAATACTTTTCACTAAACATGGTAGAAATAGCAGGTCTAGTAGTGATGAACATCGATCGAACAATACGATGGACAGCTGATCTGATCAATCTGCTTGGTCTATCTGCGCGAACTTCTCTTCTTGAAAACAATCTCACACACAACAGTAATCTTTCAATTACAAACTTCCGAATGAATAAAACTTTATCAGAAGGATATGAAATTATCAAAATTTGGATTTCCGTATTTTGAATGCTTAACTTTTTACTTCCAGGGTTTATATTGGCTAAAAATTCAAACACTCGTGAGAAATGTCAACTTTCGAATTGAGTTCGATCGGGAATTAGCAAAAAAGAAAGTATCGATCACGAACGAGCAGAGGGAACTATTGGCTTGACATCCGTCTAGTGGAACTAAAACAAGTTTCATACGTGAAATTTCTCATTCACCACGAAAATCTGACTTTATAGTCAAACAACCGTTTTTTCCTAACCGTTTTTTATTCGTTTACCATTTTTGTTTTCAAAGCAGAAAACAAACGTTTCTAATTATAGATGGTTCATTTTATTGCCATAAGAATTCATAAAGCTGTAATCGAAAATATTTAAAAATTTCTCATTTTTTGCATATTTTTCCAACTTTACAACAATTTAATGGCATTTTTTGAAATCCACTAATTTTTGGCTCGTTGTTTGTTAAAATATGTAACTTAGTATTTCTACAGATTCCAATAAAAAAGATCATTGCACGCGAAACTTAACCTGATTTTAATACATTACAGTCAAAATGATTAGATAAAAAACTCATTAGATTGTTGTTAAAGTTAAAAAATTCAGAAAAATGAATAACTTCGAAATATTTTCCAATATAAAATCAGATTTTGGGGATGCGAACTATGTCTTGTGAAAAGTATATTAAGATTATTTTACACAGTGTAATTCTGGAATTAATTGTACGATTTACTGAGATAAATCATATTTTATGATATTGCCATAAAAATTGAGAAACATGTGTTTCATGCCATTTTTATCACATTTTCGCCAGAATTATATTTTATTTTTAATATTGTTTCAAACTTTCATATCATTTTTACACAGAGCATGTTGAGAAATGTGCGCATGAAATAATGGAGCGTTCAAAAATTTCATAAATTTTAAATCTAGAGAAGGAGGGAAAAATGAAAATGGAGGCAAACAGCTTTAATAAATTTAGAAGATATAGATGTATAATATTATATTTATGTTCATTACAGAAGATTTTTGCATTTCTAACCAAATTTGAGTGCATTAGCTTATAATTTTTTAGCGAAAATAACACTCATCAACAAAATGTGATCTGTGTTGTATTTTCAATGGGACGTGTCTTTTGCGCAACAATACTTTGAGCTCCTTTGAAATCCAAATTCCATTTTTCTTCCATATATCAGGCTTCTGACTTTTTAAAGTCAATCGTTTCCTCAAAATCGCTTGAATTGTCTGAAAGTTTATATGATCTTGAATACTGTCGAATTCTTTTCAGTTCACTTAAAGCCACTTGAATTTTGTGTAACCCGCTTAAATTGTCTTGATTGAATAGGGTCGTTGTAATTTGTTTTAAATCATAGCCTAATAATAAAATAGATAAGAATGTTGACTATATAGAAACGCATTTTTGTGAAGTGTCAATTTTTTTTATTTCATTCTAAAATATGTACATTTTAAAGTAGGTAATATCTATACGTTCGGCCACAAGCCAGGTCCCTTTTCCGTTTCCAGCTTTCGCTTCCCCTTGTCAGATCCGTATATTTAGAATCGATCGTATTATAAATGCACTTAATCGTACTGAATGCCCGGAAGCTGACACAGCCATCAAAATATATAAGTACATTCCCTGCTTGGGAAAGGCAATTTAACCACTCAAGGTCATTGCAATTTTTCAAATATTTCTAATTCTTTTTTCAATTTTATTTTGAATGAAGTATTTTAACCACATCCTCTTTCATCATTGTGAAGGGTAGATAATCTATTATTGAAAACGCAATTGTTGTAAATCATGCAACGAACCAATTACCTGAATTCGATGGGATTCCTCTTTTGGGATTCTCCTCAATTTTGTAAAATTCCCTTGAATTCTATTCAATTCTCTTAGATTCATTTGTTTTCACTTTAATATTAAAACATTATCTTGAATTCAGGTGCAATTATTTTAAATTTTACGAGAAATTCCTTTCAAATGAATTCCGGAGAATTCAACAGAATTCGAATCTGCCGAATTATGAATTGTCCAGAAAGGGATGGTTTCTCTATCAGACATCCTCCGAGTGGCTAGTATTGGTACAATCAAGTCTATCATTTTTTCTTCGTCATTAATGAATTAAGATAATGCCTCATATTTTACTTGTAAAGAGTTAATATTTAGCTCCGTATAACTTTTTCATCTTAATTTTTTTTGTACATGTTTTTCTTGTTGTCAACACAAAATCACATCCACTTACAGTGCGATTTGTACCTTTTTGAATTAATTTTCTACTGAGAAAAACTCACAAGCCTGACATGCAGGAAAAAAATTGATGTCAGTTTTAAATTCAGCACGAAAAACGACTACCAAAAAGACTTGTCTAATTCTAAGTACACATAGTCAGTACTTTATCGACCAATTTATTCAATGATGCTATAAAGCTCGCACTTTTTTGTTTAAACTTTTGTCTTCGAAATCTTTCATAGACCATATCAAATTAAAGTACTTTAAATTCTATACGCAAAGAACTCTTTACGAAGTTTGAGCATCATCAAATTAATTTAACTAATATTTTCGTTATTATCTCGCTAGAATTTTATTTTAAAATCTACTGAATTTCCCTTTGTCCAGTTAGTAATAAAATTAACAATACCTCGTATACATTTTGGAATTTTATAAATTTTAAAACTAAAATACAATTGGTTACATGTTGAATTTATACAAACTTTTATAAGTCTTTGCAAAATTCAAGGAATATGAAGAAGCTTAATATGTTAGTGGTATTCGAAATTCGATATTGTATATTAATTACAACTAATTGTTAAAAGTATAGTATCACATTGTTATTGCAGTACCATTGTTGCATAATTAAATCATTTTCTCAAAATTATCCGTAATTCTGCTCCCTCTACATAAATAACTCTTGAGTCTCGTCTGAAAACATAAATTCACTTCTGAGCTTAAGTGTGACACTTGGAAGCACAGAATCTGATTTAACCAATCAGTTGTCTCTTTGCGAACTAGACATTCGAGCATAGACGGAGCGATGCTCGGATATACAAAACCTGATTTAACTAATCAGCGACTCATTGGTGAAAGGGTGTGAGACTATTTCAAAAAGAGATAGATCATTTGTTTATTGTACCTGATTTTATCATTTCACACGAAACTATATTTAAAAATTGATAAGCTTGTGTAAATACATATAACGTAAATTATTGCTTCAGAAAGTGAAGATTTTTGCCCTGAAAAGTGTTAGGTAAATAAACTCTAGCTGAACATAATTTTTAAATAATTGCGTATTTATTTCCCAAGATTATATAGAGAATACATTTAGTAAGAAAGGAAGAATAAAAAACCAATTGTCAATATAAATAATTAATGGCACTGACTTGGATTACTGAATTTCCCATAACACTAACCCTGAAAGACGTAAAAAAGGATTAGTCTTACGGAAAATTCCATACCTATTGTCAGTTCGCACATTAAATTTATGATATTTAGAACATTTTAAGCAACATCATAAATATTTTTGTAGAGGCGAAAAAATACGTAAATCGATTTTTCAACCTGTAACTCGTGTAATATCTGAATCTCACATGAAGATTTTAATTTTTATTAAAAAACATTAAATTCGAGTTTATATTCCCTCTCTTAAAATCGAGCAGATCGGGTTTTATTCTTTGTGCCAATAAGCGAAGAAATCGAATAGCTACATTGATTCGTCGCTTTAGTCTCTACTTTGCTCAAAGACTTCACATTCTCTACAATAGACTTTACTCCCGTCGCGTCGATCCAGCTTCGTACAGATCCAATATTTCTTCCTTTTTAAAGAATGTGTCTACCCACCATTTGAGCCCCACGGGAGGTCGACACATCAAAAAGGAAGAAAAATAAAAAAGTGATGATGGTCAACGTCGGTGTACATAATGTAAAAAGTAAAAGCACTTTGCCTCTTGAGTTAAGATAGTAAATAATATATTCTTTTCTTTTTAAACGGTTCAAATGAGAGCTCTCTTTTAAAAATATTGTTGCTATAGGGTGCAAACATTAACATAACTAATTCATATTTAACAAATAATATTCGAAGTGATTAATATCATTACACTTTATTTCTGTTATTTATTTTCTATACCAAAAAGAAATAGATGTATGGGGAATGAAAGACAAAGAAAGTGAGCAAATATCATTACAAGCATTAATCAAACCTAGTTAAGGAAAATCAAGAAAACCACGAATAATGTTGAAAGGACCTCAAGCTGCTGAAGGTGCGATCATTTTTGATTCATTTGAAAATTTCAACAAAAGTTATTTAAACTTCAAGTATGTGGTGTATTTTCGACAAAGGAAAATATTGACTTCTAGTTTCTAATGTGGTACAAGATTTTACCTCAGGCGCTTTCCATTAGCAAACTTTAAACCAAGAACATCAGAGAAGTGATAAGTTTCATGAGTTGGCAACAGTGTCGAGTTGATATAAAGAAATTTCGAATATTTTCTTCTCACGAAGATCAAAATATGTATATAAATTTACATAAATATTGTACTAAGTATAATCGAGTTTCAAATTACCTTTCGAACTTAGTTTTCATGAAATATTATTCAAATTATTATTTTCAATTCTAGCAGATCGGTGAGACTCCTACTCTCAGCCTAAAAGGCATAATATTAAAAATACCAGAGGATTTTGTGGAAATTATTAAACTTCTCATCAAAGCGATGGTACACATATTCGGGTATACGGGGTGGCATATATGTGCGAAATTATGTACGAGAATTTCTATAAAAAATAAATAAATAGATAAATACCAAAGTCATGCATCAAATGTACGTTGCTTGTAGAATTTGCAACCAGACATTCTGGTATACATTATGTATGCAAAACATTCGAGTACGTTGTATGTAATTGCATAACAGTATTAAGTGTAATGGCATAATGCAACACCTGAATATCGACATAAACGCATTGACGTCATAAATGGTCGTTTGTTGTCACAAAATACGCTACCATTATAAAT
>NC_046662.1:93314212-93320066 GCF_010883055.1 Belonocnema kinseyi
GTTCCGATTATTTATTGGTTCAGCATTTATACGAATATTTTAAAATATTTTTAACGTATTAAAGAGTTTAAATCAAAAACCGCATATTTAAATTTTTCTTTAAAATAATGCAACTAGATATGCAGGCTCATTTTGGTATTTGAAAACTGTGCACAGTAAACCCTGGAGTATCAAGAGTACTGCTGTTTAATTTAGTGTTCCATTTAATATCAAGGTGATTCAATATCCAGAATCCGAAAAATGTACGAGCCCAATTTCACGATCCTAGCAACCGTCAGTCGTGTTTTTGGCAAGGATGACACCAAAGGCAAACTCATTGTTTACGTGTAACTGCCAAATAATGGCTTCTGTGATTGTAACCCAATGCTTAATGTTTTTTCTAAAATATTTTTTTAAATCAAAATCATGCTAAGTTTTTTTTTTAATTCTGTATTTTTTGCATCTAATTAAAATATGGGCTATTAACACACTATGTGAATCTTTATTCTGACAATTTTGACTTCCATCTCCATCGTAATGCTGTTTTTATATTGAGTCTACGTAACTATAACACTAGCATAAAGCTATAGATGCTTCTTACTTTTACTTTTTTTCTTCTAGAGAGGGATCTTACACTCTTTCAAAATATACTGATATGTTTGAAAATTTTAAGATCTTACAAAATGGTGGTGGCATGTAAGGTGGCTCTTAAAAATGCAAGTAGATTTTTCCAAAACTGTACCTATCTTTTTTTCTAAGTGACAGAAGCTTACTGGAATTTCTTGAAATTAAACAAAATTTTGTAGTGGCAAGATTAACATTGACTTTTAAAAAGAAGAGAATTTTCTACCTGAAACTTATTGAAAACAAAGTCTGCCCGGCAACATTGATTTTTTTTTAATTTGAAAAAATTGAATTAGCCTTATCACAAAAAAGAAAAAGTTGAACAAGTAACGTTTTTGATAATTGAACTTCTAATTTTTAAGCGCCTTGCATTTTTTTTATTCCTAATTTACCGTTTTCGCTATATTCTTTATTAAATTTCAAAAGCTTGTGAAATCTTTCATCACATGTAACAAGGACAAGTTAAATATCTTAATAAATTAAAACATAAAGCATTTAGAGAAAATTTAACAAATATGTTTGGCACTCATTCATAAAGTATTTGTCAATCGTGATTTAAAATAAAAACTCAACTGGCTTTTGATTTGACTTCTATAAATTTTAAGAAAATCTTTAATTTGAAAATAAGTTTAAGCTTACTTTATTCTGATTTTTTTCTGCATTTCTGATGAATTTATTATTTGGGTTAAGCAGCGACAAGAGCGTGAGTGTCGAGCACGCATGTGTGCTCACTATAATTACATAAGTAATTAAGGTATGAAATGTACAATGCTTAAACCATCTTGCGCGCGCGATTTACGCTCTCTTGTAATTAATGGACGCTAATATTATATACATATAACACACGCGGTTTAATATTGTGCGCTGTAAGAAAGTAGAGAAATACTGAGTTCTAATGAATAAAGTACGTAACGCGCGAAACCTAAAAGAAACATGTCTACCTTGATTTCTTTCTATATCCCTGTATTCCAATAATGTGAGGTGACTTCATTGATAAGGTGTTAAAGTATATTTTTTCCTGCTTATTGATTTTCTATAAAGGTCACTGTATTTTCCGTTTTACTTTGCAGAAGCAAGGGGTTCGTAATTCAATTTCTAGATAAATTCGTTTAGCGATTAAAGTCTCAAGAGACACGTAGTCGAGCGAACTTCTGTTGGTTGCAACTGCCTTCAAGGCAGCGATACCTCATGGTCAATATTGGATGGTGACGTCCAGACGTCAGACCTTCGACTTTGAAAATCTTTTTCTCGATCAGGATTAGAGTTTCCTTCGCTCTTAGAAAAGTCGGAAAACTGAGAACAAAAGAACTATTCCCTGGATGCCGGCTTCAGATTTTCGGATTGGATTTAGATTGATACATACTGTTATACCGAAAGAGTTAGGTTTAACTTCAAGGTTCATTATTAACTAATCTTATCAACATGTATTTAATTTTTAATAATTGATTTGAAAAAAATATTACATGTTCTTCAATTTGGTTTTGATAACTGATTTCTTTAATATTTTGCACGCTTTAGGAGTTTTAACGCATTTCAGTTAGAAGGTGTAAATTGACACGAATTAAATACCACTCACAAGCATGACAGGCCCGTGAAACCTTTTTTTTTTAATTCAGGAGGACGTTTTCAGCAGGAACAGTTAGCGAGGTGTAGACAAGAACCGCCGATAACTCCATTACCCCATAGCTCAGAAAATTTGGGTAACTTCTTGCAAATGTTGGTATTTTTTTAACTTTCTAGTAATTCTGAGAATTTTTGAACTTTTTTGTTATTTTTGAATTTTTGAGACATTTTTGGAAATTTGATAAATTTCCGAAAATATACGATATGAAAAGATTTCAAAAACATCCAGAAAACTTGAGATATTTACATTAATTTATTGATAATAAATCATAATTTATCAGTAATTTATGGTATCTCATAACTTCGTGCTGGTCAAATTCCTACTTACTATTACGGTTGTAATTAAACGCCGACGCGACAGTGTAGTTGCCACTCCTGAAAACTGCTCTAAAAAGTCTTTTCAAGGCAGTTAAAAAGATTAGACATAATGTTTCCACTCTACATAATTAAAAAAAGTGTCAAAAATTGACTTTACCTATTCGGGAAAAGTACATTTCCTGCCTCACAGAAATCAGAGAGACTTTCAAAAGGTCAATCAATGCGTTTTGTTGCATCGAACCACTTTATAAGTTATAATCGTATTTTATTTCAAATAATAAATAAGCTCTAATTATATACAGAAAGTGAATAGTTTTTGTTTGAATTTTATGCATCTCTATTGATAGATTAGGCAAAATCAACAAAGGTTACTCCATAATTTATTTGAAGTGACTCGAAAACGCTGTTCAGCAAATTTTAGAAAGCGGTATCAGTAGGTTATGAAGTGTCGTGAAACTTTCTTCAATAGGTAAATCGGTGCTTCTCGAGGACCCAATCAAATACATCAGATATCAAAAAAGTTTTATTTTTTATAGTTTTATAAATCGGTATTTCGAGCATGAGAGATAATGGAAGGTACGGTAATAGGTCATTTGACGCCTTTAAATACTCTAGTATTCCTTTTCTCAATAGTAAATGTGCTTACTAAAACTTTATTTGCTATTATTTTATTATAAATAATATAGCGTATGAAAGCCAGAGTTTTTAAGATCATAAATATGTCAAAATCTTAAGTTACCGGCTTAAATATAGTTTACTGTTAAAGTTAAAAAAATATTCTAGAAGACGTCCTAAGGGTTCCACGTCCCTTAAAAAAAATTGATTGAAATTTGATCAAGGGGATTCTTGGACTTACGTTAATTTACAGATAGGCTCATTATAAATTCGACTTGAACTTTGCTGAAGCATCCACTTAAAGGAAAACAATGATCGGCATTGTCAGACAAGTGGACACGAGGGCTGCAAAAAAGTGGAAACAAAGCTTTAAAATCACTAACCGACGGTGATATCCAGTAATATCTTTCAGTCTTTAAGGATACTATATAAAAACGTATGTGGTAGGTATCTACAGAGGTCTGCTACTATTTTAAAATAAATTGCACAGTTATTCATTTCTCTACTCCCATCGGAGCCGATGCTTGAAAAGAAAAAAAGAAACTTAACATCTTATTGGAATATTCGATAAGAAAATACTGTAACTTTATCTAGAAAGTTTCCTCTATATCTATGTATCTATGAGAAAAAAAGTAAACCAGCATTTTTTATAAAAAATGTTCTAAAGTAAACAATTATTAAATGTATCTTTCTCTGTAAAATCTATGGTCCAAGGAACACGCATTTCGATATTTTATGGTTACCGACTTTTGGTAAAGCGTATTGGCCGTATAGTATTGCGCTAAATTAAAGTGACAGTGAAGAGCATGGTTTTTTTTTATTTTCAGAAGCAAAAAAAGCGTGCTATGCACGCGAATGTATTTTTTTAGTAATATCGAAAGAGATGTTTGATGTTATGAGTCAACAATAAAATATTTTGAAATAAAAAACACCCTCATACTAAAATTTTCCATTTTTGGCTCAATGAAAAAAATGACCGATGGCCCAAAAAAAATGTTGACCCAAATGAAATGGAAAGTATTGCGAATTATGATAGGTGAAAATTTGGTTAAACTGTTTAAAATTTCCATGTGTTTAAAGTACTGGGAACTGTAAAATTGGTAAAAATTAAGTAATAAACAAATGTAGGATCTTGTTCTATATTTAAATTTATAAAAGCTTTTTCCTTCTGTGGCAGATACATTTTACATTTTCAACATTCACTTTTTTTCAAATTTTGCAATTAAAAAAATATTAAATTTTCTGACAGAAGCTTATATGTTTCTGCTGAGAGCAGAATATAAGAATAAATATTTTTAAATTTAAGAATTCACAAGTTACGCAGATTATACAACTCCAGGATTTAAATTAAATTGTTTCAAAGCACTTAAAAATTCAACGTATAAGTATTATTATGAAAGTTAAGGGATGAAATAAATGTACTTAATTAAAGATATCTTAAAAATAAAAATAACTGGAAACAGAAGGTACCAAAAATTATTATAAATGAACATTACTAATTTTGAAATTGCAGTGGAAATATCTTGAGCAGATATTTAAATTTTATTTTGGATATCTGACAGAAATTTTGAAATAGTTTCCTAATAGCTTACAAATTTTCAAAAATCAAAACTATGATGTATACAATTTTATTGATTAAAGTTTCTAAAAAAAGCTGTGAAATTAATTTTATGTTTGACTAAGAATGGGGAATGCTTGATAGTGAAGATGATAAAATATTACATTTTTTAAAGTCTGGCTCATATATTATGTTTTCTTTAGACATAAATTTAAAGGTAAAAGTATCTTTTATAAATTTGTAATAGCCTACGAAACGTAAATTTGGTAATATAAAAATTTGTTGTGCTAAAACCTTTAATTTATTATCATCATTTTTTTAAAACTTGATATAGGATTAGGAAATAGGATTAGGATGAAACTTTATATTTTTCAAAAATCTATAATTAACTTTTACTACTACTGTTGTATTGCTCATTATAATTGAATACATTATTTAGGTAATCTTACATTTCATATAAACGTAAATTTTGTTGATTTTTCTTCTTTAACTGCTCAGAAAAGGGACAGTTTGATCCAATCATAAACACGAGACTACCGAAAACCATAGTTTTGAGATATTGATCAAAAATAGCTCCATTTACTTTGTAATAATTGAGGGTTTTAAATGCTATATCCCGGGTAGAAATTATAACTTGGTTTTTGAGAGGCCATGTCTAGATTTCCTATTTTCTATCGAGGCCCTAAAGTGGCAATCTATCGAGGGCGCAGGCGAAAGCGTTACGCTCAGCTAGCGAGATCATCAGTAGACAACCCAATAAGAGCCTATTAATAGGGTCTTTATAGAACATAGATAGTCCTTCACACACTATTATTCAAAAGCATATGCTTTTGTTTCTTATTTTGTTGATGCAAATAAAATATTATTAAATTATTAAAAACTTGATCATGCTTTAAATTCTGAAGTGTGATGCTACGGTTGCAGTAGTATTAAAGTTTAACCAGCACATTGCCATAATCTATTATCAGAAATTTTTGATTCAAACACGGAAAAAAAATTCTTCAGGGGAACGAGTGAATCGAGAATACATTAAAGTCAAAGAAAGTGTCCGCTTAGATTAGGTAAAACGTTTAGTTAGAAGAGTTAAACATTTAGTTACTTTATGTAAACTGTTCTCGTGAATCAGTAATTTGGACA
>NC_046662.1:93320166-93322914 GCF_010883055.1 Belonocnema kinseyi
TTGACTAGACGATATCCCTGGTATATGGAAAATGGTCAAGGATATTCATTTTCGCTGATCCAGAGATTTTTCTTAATTCCTTCGTTCGTTTTCAGCTAAATGCTTAGCTATGACGGGGAATAATATCCCTGTCACAGCTCAATTTTTTTTACCGTGAAGAAGAAAAATATTAATCCAATTGTAAAATAAATTTTCTTTGCAAAAGTTTAATCTAAAGATTTTATATCTTTCTGTAGCCTCCGACAAATGCTTCTCCGTTTTCTCGTATTTTTATTGACATGCTATTATTAACTATACTCCGCACGTTATTCTAAAACTAAAATTATTCTTAAATTTGACTAGATTAAGTCGATCTTCAAGAAAAATACTTTTCAAATTTTTAAGACACCAAATGTAATTTTTTTAATTTTGTCGTTTTTAAATTTAAGTATAATCAAGCATAAGAACATTAATGTACTTTTTTGCACTCATAGCTGTATTAGCCGTTTTACCTGTCGAGGGCTTTACAAGGTCCCCGCGAGAAAATAATAAATTGATAGAAATAATTTTTTAAATATATCTTTATGAATAAAGCTTTTTATCTAGTTTAATTAAAAATATAGTGCTAAAAATTGTTTATATGAATAATTCAAGACAAGTAGAACACGTTAATAACCTGTCGAGGGCCAGCAGAGGGAAAGCCTAGATTCTTCCAGCTAGAAAATCTGGCTGCGGCCTCGTGAGAGCCAATATTTAGTTTAGGCATAAATAGGCAATTTCTATTCGGGATTGGGCGATTATACATTTTATATACTGGGATGCTATAAGCTTTATATGTATAATATAAAAATTAATACAATTAGTAAACAAGACTAACATATGATTACTATCTATTATTCACAAGGGGAATATAAGCTAATTTAAGTTATAAAGTCTTTATGTGCAGTAAAGTCAACTTCGTATGATATATTTTAAAGGTATAGAAATTATTACTTAGCCTTATTTTAAATATTTGCAATATACACTCTCTTATTTTTCCCTGATTATTTAATAAATTAAAATATGGCAGCATTACAGAAATAAGCAATAATGAATTGTCATAGAAGAAGTTCTAAAATGCAAAAAAATATATCAATCATATTTTCAACTGCCTTTACTAATCATTTTATGATAAAAAAATTAATTTTTCCAATATACTATTTTATTTAAAATTAGTAAGTTTTGTTAGCAATGCATACATTGCATACATTTTTTTATTCAAGGCTTTCATATATTACTAATAATGTGACCAATCACTTTAGGTGTTTAGCTTGCCTTGGGCAAGAAAAAGTCAAACATGATTGATTTTTTTTTACATATTTTAAATGTGAAATAATAAAATATAATTTAAAGTCGTATTTTTGGAATTAAACACAATATTGAATCATTGCGAGGAATAGTAAATTCTATTAGAAACGTCATGTAATTGTTTAAAAAACTTATATTTGTATTCCACCCATACACAATTTGAAGGAAATTTAAAAAAAACAGTAATTAATTCTAGTAACAATGAAAATTTGTTGAAACAAATTCAGGTTGGTTAAAAAATTAAGAAATGGTTAATATATTCTTTCTATACATTTTCTACAGGAAAATAATAGTATGTGTTCTATTTCATATTATTTTTTAAATTTTTCGAAAGAAATCTGTTTAAGCAAAACAAAATTGTAAGCAAATAGAAATGTCTTAGTCATTAGAAGAAATGTATCAAAATTATGTAATTATTAAACAAAAGCAGCATAGGACACCAACTTGAGAAATAACTGGACTTCTCTGGCTCAATTTTTAGATATTTTGAAAATAAACAATAATTATTTATTCAAATAATCACATAATATTTCTGAAAAATGTGATTGTACCATGTACAATAATAATTTGTTATTTAAATCATTTGTCATTATAATAAAGTAAGCGCTAGGTCGTTTTTTGTGTAGAATATAGTTTATAATAAAAACAGTAACAGAAAGAAATAACTGGCGACCAATTAGTGCGAATCGAGTCAAGTGTTTTAAACAAGCGCGGCGATGAAGTGTAATCCAGACGCGGGACAAAGCCGACAATAACTAAAAAGAGATGCCGCTGCAGCAGCGAAAAAAATGTTATGATATTTTGCGAACACGTTTTCCGAGCGGAAAGTCTGGGATTTTTGAAAGAAGTAAACATAATGGGTTAAGAAACCCTCTGAGAAAGGTCAAAATTCGGGCCATAAGTCTATGAGGAAAAAAAAGCGGCGGTTCGAAGATGCGAAACGCGGAGCTATCAGGGGTTTCCCCAAGAAGTGAACTGGTAGAAGGGTGTTGTTTGGACAACGTTTTTGAAAGGGGCCGCGCAATAGGCGCTCAATTGTAGAGCTCTGGCCCCGCTACTCATACGGTAATTTTCGTCCTGATTATGTTCAAGTTTTGATTAAATACAATTACATTATTCTCAGTCACCCTATTTTATTTCAACCCCAGCCTTAGACAAATTACAGTGTTACTCCAACAAATCAATAAATTTTAAATTTCATTAAGAAAATACAATTTTTTTTTACAATTTTCGGGAAAGTTTAATTGTTTGAGTAAGTACAGTTATTTAAACAATTGAACATTGTTTCACTAGTCATGGTGGATATGAAAATCTTACATTTGTTATTATTATTTTTTTAATGGCAGAACTACTAAAAATTAATAATAATACGTAAAAATGTAGTTTCTTAAATTTTGGATCATACTTGGAGCAATGTGAGAA
>NC_046662.1:93322924-93363191 GCF_010883055.1 Belonocnema kinseyi
AGTTATTAGTATGCTTTTATTTTGTAAACACTCCTCTTCAATCTGTAAGAAACTTGTCACTTTGCTATCAAACCCTGAAATGCGAGTTCAATTTTTCGAAAATCCTAAATTTATTCATTTAAATTAAATAGGATTTGAAAAAGAAAAAAACGCACATGCCTTAAGTTTTTCGAATAAAAAAATATCTTTCGGATTATGTATTTCTTCTAACGAAAAATATAATTTCCTCAATTCGAGAAAATAATTGTATAACAGATATTATCAATTCGTCCTAATTTATATGTGATTTTATAATCGCAGAATATAATTATGTTTCAATGCCGACTTGCTACAATGTGCACTATAAGTGTATGTAAGTACAATGCACAGGCAGATTTGTTTTAATTGCAAGCGGTCTATTGAGAGGAAAAAGCGTCCTAATTAGAAGCTCGCCAGTACCTTACATTGTATTGTAATGTAGAGGACTTACGTTGAGAAGAAAATTCTGTACAGGCTGTTCCAGACTCAAGTGTCGGGGACATATTATGTCAAATGGGGCAAGTCTCTCTGTGGTATGTCACACCTGCGGCATGCCATATCTACAGCACGTCATATTTGCGGCATGTCACTTCTGCGGTATGTCTCATCTGCGGCATCTCTACCTAGCGGCTTGTCTATCAAACGGCATTTCTCACAGTGAAATTGGCATTTTTACGGCATCTCTTACCACACCCCTGTGACAAATCACAAGAATAATGAAAGGTCAGACCCCTACCCAAAATGTCAATTTCACTGTGATATATTCCGCGCGGAAGAGAAGCCGCTAAATAGAGATACCACAGTTATAACGTGTCACAGATGTGATATGCCGCAGACATGACATGCCGCAGATGTGAGATACTGCAGATGTGACATGCCGCAGGTATGACTTGCCGCAGAGAGACTTGCCGCATGTGACATGATATGGACCCCAAGTGTCCCGACTTATATAGCTGTATAAGAATATTTAAAAAAAATTCCTTTTCCAAAAATTAGTTTAATGTTTATTTTTCGAGTGATAGTATATATAAGCTTGGCCAATCAGGAGCGCAATATAAACAGACGTACATCCGTGAGCAGGTGTCCATGCAGTGTAGTGACAGCTGTTCTTATATCGATAACCTCACCTCGGCGCTCTCCTCAATAACACTGCGTTCGAGTCTCGCTTACGTACGCACGTTTGTTTATACCGTCCTCCTGATTGGTCCAGCCTAAATATTTTATAACCCAAAAACTACAACTTCAACTGATTCTTGGATCAGGAATTTTCGATTTTTTTATACAGCTATATAAGTCCGGACACTTGAGTCCGGGACACCCTTTCGAGAAAGTGGCGTCTAATTTGAAAATAAGCAGGTATTTCGGGTGCTTTTGTGAAGATGGAAAGAATAGGTCAAAATATTCTAGCTTTATCAGCGCATTCTTTTAAAAGAGAGCAGTTTCGTAGGCTAAGTGTAGATAGATATCACTCCTTACCTTTTTATATGATAAGGGCAGTAGAGTGTACGCTTTCATCGTGGGAGCGACCCAGCAGGGCGTTGGTCCCAGATTTATTCGTTGTCTAACTGCTACTGCTGCTACTTGTGTTTTATTTAATAAACTATCTGATCAGATCTACGAATCCGTGTCAGAGCAAATTTAATTAAAGCGACTTTTCATTCAGATCGCTAAATAAATTGGCGATCCGTGTCAAGACACTTTTTGTTGATACGCCATGCTCATAAGGTATCAATAGAACATTTATAAAGAAATAAAATCAGGAAAATACGTATTTGGTTGAAATAAGTAGGCTCACATTGATCCCTTGTCTAGAAAATTAGACTAAAAGGCGAGAATTCAACCCAAATAAGTTGGCACCGTTGGGATTGCAGAATTCAAAGACGCTAAACCCCACGGTTGACCAGAACGAGTAGATCCACTGAAGAAGTCACCGAAAATCTTCACTGGGAATCTGAAATGAGTAAAAAGAAGAGGTAAAAATTTAAAGTAAAAAAGTCGACTACGCGAGACTAGATCTTTTGTTAAAAAATGTTCATCGATTCATTCGAAATATTTCGCCAAAGTTGTAGCACTTTCTTTTTAAGTAGTGAATTCAAATTAGAAAATACTCACTGGCTAGAGAATCGACTTCGCGACGGACTATACGCGTACGTAAGTATTTTATTGCACTGAATGATATAGAGATTAGATAACGTGGCGTGGCATACCACCCGATATTCCTTACGTAAGTAGGAAATTTAAAATTAGGTACACTACTAAACACACACTAATAATAAGAAGAAGCCATGGCAGCCGAAATTTGGGAAAATCCATCTTCACAAAAGGAAAATACTTCCCTAGTAACTACAAATGTAGATATGATCGGCATGCTACAAAAATTATCAGACTAGATGTCTAGCAATGGAAATCACGAAAAATACTTGTAAAGAAGAAATCCGCTCTTTAGCAAAGAATTCTACATAGGTTGTCGAGCGAAAGAACTACCGCTCCAAATGCAGCCATCTCTACAAGAGAAAGACTTTCACTAAGGTCGAATAAATGTATCTTAACAACAAGAGAAGCTATCCCTGCGAGAGACGCAATCAAATAAAATAAAAAGTTCAACGGACAAGATGATATAGGAGTTGAACTCTTAATCGCTCTTGTACTAAGAATTAAATCACAGTGATAAAATCCAGAGGTTTTATGAGACTGGAGCATCGCAGAAAAAAATCGACGTGGAAGCGGAAAAATCCATTCGTTTCTTATCAATTCAGGATTATAATGATCTTTTCAAAGCTCTTAGAACTAATTTTGGAACTACCGGATCACTAGGAACTTATCGCACAAAACTCTTACAAGTAATTCAAGGAGCTGGGAAAGTACGCAGAATTTCAATGAACGATTCAGTTAAAGAATGCACGAACGTTTGTATGCTATTCAGTCGAAAAATCCCTTAACATATGAACGAGAAATTTGCATAAAAAATGAAGAGCAAACAGTTCTCGAAAAGTACATCGTGAATTTAAGAGAATAACTTTCAGATCGAGTTATAAGCAAGAATCCCAGTGATGTTAGAAAAACAAAAAAATGGCAATCCATGCTTAATCAAATAAGCAAAAATATCCTTCATTTAACATTCCTCCAAATCTACTACCAAATCTACTAGATCATTACATTTACATATTTTCTTTTCCAAAGCACACCTCAGCTGACTAGGGCGCTAACTTTGTATCGGAATTGGTTTACAAACATGGAAACCTATTTAGAATCAAGCATATCAAAACAACTGCTTTCCATCCACCAAGCAATGGAGCCCTCGAGAGAACTCATGGGACACTTAAAGATTTATTAAAGACATACATGACCGATAACGAGACGGGATATTTGGAAAAGAAAAAGGAAGGACTGCCATTCAAAAAACACAGGAACGATTAAAAAGGCAGCAAGATGCAAAAGTTAATCATCAGTAATCCTCTTTTCGAACCAGGAGATTTAGTACTACTGCATAATGATAGCAAAGGAAAACAAATAAGAAAGTGAATGGCTCGGTCCCAGCACCATATGCTAACGCGTGCGTTCCTATAATCATGAAATTGTATACAATAATCAGTATTATACTGCACATGCTAATAGGTTGAAGCTCCTCTACCAATAGCTTTATCAGTTCATTTCATGTTTCACTTCACTCGATGGATCCATTATATTCACCGAGGACCTTGGTACAGCGAAAATCTATCACACATGTAATCAATGTTTAGAACAATTTGAACTGGAAATTTTAAAATCCCAAATTAAATGTTTAAATATTCGAAGATTGTTACTCAATCAGATATTAGGAAAGAATCAGTATGAAACGAAAGTTTTTAATTTTATTGGAAGCATATCTAAGACACTTTTCGGAACACTATCTGAAGCTGATTTAGATTATATTAACCACGAACTTGATCAACTGTATTTCCAAAACAAAATGTTTAAAACGTCACTACAAAATCAAACTAAAGTAATTAAAACTATTTTAAATTCGGCCACACATGATGTAGATTTCTTGTTTTCAAAAAATAAAAAGATTAGAGATTATTATAACAAGTTACCCAAGAAGACTAATAAAAATTTTGAAAACATAGTAATGGCTAATTAGATCACAATCATGACAGTTGTAATATCAGAATTACGTGAAGACACATCGCTATTAATCGATGCAATAAATGATGGTAAAAATGGAATTATACAACCCAAAATTTTACCTCCAATTACACTTATAGAGGGACTTAAACCATCTGAAGAGGTAAACAATTAAAAACATTCAGTTAGTAGAGGGAAATTATCAATACTTGATTAAAATTGCCGAAATAATTGTCTTATGAATAAATAATAAATTTGTTTACTCGATTGAAATGCCGATTTTAGAAAAAGAAATCTACAAAATAAATTACTTAATTCTGATACCACTACGAAAGGGGGTTAATTTTATCACCGTAATCCCGAATGAAAATTATGTAATGATCAACGACCATAAAACTCCTTACACCTCAACGTCAGAAAGTCATATTAGTTACTGTAAATTACCAGGAATTACTCAAATTTGTAAAAGAAAGAATCCTAATTATATCCTAGCAACAAATAGATCCTGCGAATCGCAACTGATGAAAAAAGCGTTAAAATTATCAACAAAAAAATATATCAGATAAATGTCATTATTATTAATTAAACTGTATTTCACATTTTAAAAAACGAGTAGGGTGTCATCATGATTCCAAACAAGGAGGAGATCATACACATTTACTCTGAAAATTCAAATGATAAAAAGTCAATAGCAGGAGTAACTTTAATTAAAAATCTAGATAACTGCATTTTACATACTGAATACCATATTGTAAAATTTAGCAAAATAAAAGTAAAAACGCAGCATTTTTCATAACGAAAAAGTGTTACGATTCTATTCTCGGAATCCGATTCAAATCTTGTAAGAAATAAATTCCTATCCCTGAAAGGACAATTAAATAACCAGGAAGCAAAATTAGCCGGAAAGTTTTGAGATGAGATAGAAACTCTTTTGAATAAAGAATTGAGTATTAGAAGATATAATTCTTGGAAAGAAAAGGCAACGAAAACACTACACTTTGATAATCCTTATTTCAAACACAAGTTATCACCTACGTAACAGCGAGCGCTTCTACGATGGACTCAGAGAATAAGTTAGATGATAAATCGATTAAGTTTAGAAAGAAGTAAGCTATGGAAGTACAAGAAATTTCGGGAGAAATTCACTCTAACAGGGGAAGCGTGAAACTAAAAAGAATATGTCAAAATATTCTAGCTTTATAAGCGCATTCTTCTAAAAAAATAGCAGTTTTTTAGGCTAAGAGAATAGATAGATATCACTCCCTCCCATTTTATATGATAAGGGCAGTAAAGTTTACGCTTTCATTGTGGGACCGAGTTGGCAGGGTCTCGGTCCCAGATTTATTGTTTTCTATCAAAATCTCAATTTTGACATGACTTTTTTGCCTTTTGTGGTATAAAATACGGTTAGATATTTGTGTGAGAGGTGATTTTTAGCGGAAAACGTCTCATTCGCTAAAAATCACCTCTCACACACGTATCGAAATGTACTATTTCCAGACTAAAAAATTTTAGTTCCTCTCAAGCTGATACTCTGAAGACATTATAATTACGATTAGTATAACTTTTTAAATTTCTGTATAACTTAATTTTCTTAAATAATTTTGTGAGTTTGTGTGTTAAGGTTGTGTACTGCGTTTCGAAGAATTAACACTGACGCTAAGATAAACAAGTTCTTTCGTTATTAAGGAATAATAGAAGAGCAACACAAGAAACATACTTCAAGATAAAGAATAATAGTAAAGCAAATAAAAAAAATACTTGAAAATAAATTTTTTTAAATATTTTAAATATATTTTTGAAGTATTGACCACTGATTGGATACTAAAAGTAATGTCGGGATCTCCGACTTACTGCGATAATCATAGATAATGGGATACCAGTATGAGGTAAATATACTGCTACAAAAAGAAAACAATAAAAAGAAAATGTAAGTCTTGAGTTTATGACTAAGGTTTACGACGGGTTTTGAAAACGATTCGGGGTGGACTTGTCTTGAGACAACAACTTTTATTGTAAATCTTGAGACCAGTCGTGGTGGAATTGTCTTAAGACGAAAAGTTTAAGTCTTCAGAAGTTAATACAATTTTGGTTAAGAAAGTAATATTACCAATTTAGAGTTTTAATATTTTTCAGGGTCGAAATTACGAAATTTTTATTTTTTAAATTATATTTTCCATTATACACCGACCTCTCCGACTTATGGATCCCACCGGCAGGCTCTACAATTTCCATGAATGAGGAAGCTAGGCTGGCATCAAACGATTGACATCTGCTAAGGATTAATATCTTATGACTGATAGAACTTGTAATTTTGTAAAAAATGTTTTGCTTATTCAAAATTCGGAACCTGTCAGTCCAAAGAAGTACAGGCATATAATATTATCCGTAAAAAGATTAAGTCTGTGATGTTCTACAAGTATCCAGTGAACAGTTCGCGATAGGAAAAATACGCTAACACTTTTAGATTTACCATTCAAAGAACATAATTATTGCATTTACACAATATTACTAATGCATGACAAATAAATACCATGGAGATAAATAACATAAACATTTTGTAAAATGTAAAACGGATTAGTGATGAGCCTCGGAGGTCTTTAGAGTCTTTTGTTGCAGGTGCCCTTGAGTTCGGCTTGGACGAAGCGGCATATGCACGGCCTGCGTCAATTGTGAAAAAAGAAGCAATCTTCTCAGAAAAAATCATTGTCAAAGACGCGACGTGTTCCACAAAACTCCGTACTTGACACCGAAAAACCTGCATAACTTTTGCGTATTGCAAATTTTCGTTGATTCTAAAAATCAATTTTCAGATTATTATTCAGCTCTATATAATCGTGAAAAAAATTAACTGTTTCGAAAAAGATCCTTCGCAAAGAAATGACGTGTCTCACAAAACCCCGCGCTTGACACTGAAAAATGTGCATAAGTTTTTCGTATTGTAATTTTTCCTTAATTCTGAAAAATGATTTTTGAGAATCATTCTGTTATATTAAATTGCAAGGCAAAAAATAAAAAAAATTACTTGTTTCAGAGAAAGTCCTTATCAAAGAAACGACTTTTTCCACAAAACTCCGCGCTTGATACTAAAAAATCTGCATAACTTTTGCGTATCACAATTTTTTCCTAATTCTAAACAAATTGTGGCGAGAAATTTGTTAATAAATAATAATTTCAAACCACAAATATCTCTTGGAAGTCAATATTTTTAGTTTGGAAGCAAAAAATAAAGAATATCTGATGTCAACATTATTTTCCTTAAAATTTAGTTGTTTTTTTATTTTTTCAAATTTTGCACTTGAAGCCCAATTTCAAAACAGTAACACTTTTAGCACTTCTAATTTGAAACATTCAAACAAAAAATATTCAAATCCGAGGTTTTTCAGAGTAATGTAAGATAACATACTTTTTTGGTCAACGTTGCCTCCACTAAAAGAGCAAGCTGGATAAGTGGTTAGAAATGTGACCAATCACTCTTTTCTGGTCAGTCACTAGCACTCGTTTTTTAAAGATAAGTTGGAAAAGTGGTTCCAGATGTAACCAATCACTCTTCCATGATCAGTTACTGGAAATTCAGTTTTTCGGATTCTCACCGAATATTGTAGGTAAAACTAGTTCTTTCAAAAGCAAAATTGGGTGAATTCAGCTGTAACTGATATTTTTACGTCAAAACACGAAATAAGATGGAACTTAAAATTTCTTCGGATTTTCACAAAAGAACCTTATTACTCTGCGTTTTGACTAGTTAAAACTAGTTTAAAAACATGCTTCCAGTACTTTCGCGTTTTAACTAGTTAAAACTAGTTTCTATTTATTTCAGGTATAAACTGAGACATAAATATTGACAAATAATTTAACTATGCTTTTGCAATGAAATAAGAAATTTGGCACATTTTGATACTTTTATACAGTTTCTAATACAAACCTCATCGTAAAATTCTTGAAAAACATACGCAACGTACATATAGGGTGAGACCAGCCTCCTCCAATCATGATGAAATTATTAATTTTTCTAATGATATTTTTTATTTTGTTTCCTTTTTAAGAACTGAATTTGACCCGTACTGTTAAAAGGACCAAACATTATTTCTCTACATAATTAATTTAATATCTTTTCTCAACGTTAAGTGGTGACAATTCTGTATAGTATTTTATGTTTAAGTCAGGAGAAGCTTATTGTTCTAAATGTTCTTTTGTCTTGTAGAAGTTGATTAATGAAGATTGGGTCAAGAAAGTTTGAAGGATTCAGGGAGCTAGGGGCTATTTGAGATTATTTTGCTTCTTAGACGTAACGGTCGCAGTGTAACTTTATCCTAGCTAAGGACTCGGAACATCTCTTCTAGCAGAACTGACAAAGAAAATTTCGAGGTACTAGCGCTATACGAAACCCTTTTATTGAACCTTTAGAAGTATCCTGTTGAAGCGCGTTTCAGGAAATAGTTCTACTAACCATCGGGCTACCTCTAGTTATCTTTGGCGGTGTGTTAAGTCCTTTCTTATCTTCTTTATAGTTTACCTAGCGGTCTCTCGTATCGCATAAATGGATTAGTGTTTTATCACCTTACCTTGCTTTTGAAACTTCTGACACTACTATGTTTGTCTTAAATCAGCGTAATTGAAGAAAGTAAAGTATGTATTATTTTTAAATGAAAAATGAATTATACATTTGCAAGCCTCTTCAGCTTCTGAAAATGTAATGATATTATTAAATAATGGCATATTTACAAGCATCCTAACTATAAAATTATTTGAGCATATAAAAACGAGCGTCTGAATTCATGTCCGACTTCGGTTCTTTTGTCTGCGCTTTAGGATTTGTAAGTTTTTTAAAGCTAAATTTTTTGCAAAACGTGAGACATAATTTAGATGCATATTCTGCATATTCATATAAATCAAGTGAACATCCTATTGTATCAATAGCATGAAAAGTTCTCAAGATAATCGCAGAAAGCTACTAAAAACTTGGTTTAAAGAGGCAAGGTAAATCGCTCAGTCTTTATCAGAATAAACGATTTGTCCACCTTTAAAAATTAAAAACGAGGAAGAAGTCATTAGCATGAAATACAATTAAGATTTTTAATAACTGTCATATTTCAAAATGTGTATACAATTTCAAAACCAGGTTAAACAACTACCGCGGGTTTCCACTGAGGCTGCAATCTATAAAAATGACACTAGCTTTTACTAGAGCAGCAGTGTATATAAGTGCTATTTTAACCAAATACTTACTTACTGTAGAAAAATAAAATATTATCAATTGGAAGATCAAAAATCCGAACGATTTCATTAAAGCATTCCGAGTGCATTGACTAACTATCCGACCGCGAAGCGCGAGGCCTAAATACGTCTGATGAAATATTCGAGGACGAAGTGCGAGGTAACCTATTATCAAGCGCAAAGTGCGGAAATTGACAAACGCGCACCTTGTTATCTATCCAAAAAATGTTGGTACCTTAGTTACTGTACAGATTACAGTATACATCTCAGCAAAAGAAAATACTTAAAAATGACAAAGTGCAGGTTGTAGATAAAGGTTTTCCTATACTTATACAGAGTTCTAAAATTTGCAGTCAATTACCAATTATTTCCTGAGGATTGAAATGTTATAAAATACTATTATTTTTAATTTATTTCAGAATACTTAACTTTGAATGGCTGTCAGCCCTTGAAAATATATTACAAAAAATTTACAAAAAATATATGAATTTCTTCGATTCTTGCTTTGCCCATTGATAATTTTTTAGGGTCTAAAATAAGAATTTATTATTAACATATTCACCAGAAAGCAGTAATATTTTATCTTTAAAAGAAAAAAAAATACATACCGAGATAATTCGTAAATGCCATTGTACAGTTTTAACTTTTGAAAATGGTGTATGTTGTGTTAATGAGGACAAAGTTGCGCTTTAATGTTTAGAAAATGATTTTATTCTTCGGAAAATATAATAGGCTTTTCTGTTACCGAAGGAACTGCACTATGACTTTTCGGTCGCACTCCTATTGTGAATGCCGTTTCTTCGATAATCAGAAAGCACTTCGTATCTTCCGAAAAAGGACATTATTTTTAAACATTTAAGCCCAATTTTTAACTTATTGACACTATATACACGATTTTCAGAAGTAAAAAATGTGCAATATGCCTCAATAATGATCTCCGTACTTGTTTAGTTCCGAAGATGACATCTCAACACTCTTTTGTTATTAACTTAATAACAAATAATTATTTCTGACTCTAGAAGTCACTGTGTTTTTTTTTGGACAGACATTAAGCGTGCTCAAATTTGCGAGCCGCACTCGAACTTGCTTAAATTCCCATCAACTTATTTAAATTTCACTTTAATTCACTGAAAAAACCTGGATTTCCTTAAATTCGTTTGATTTGTAATACATTCTCTTGAACTGCGCTGCATTTCTTTCAGTTCCACTGAATTCCAATAGAAACCCTTAATTTTCATGAGTTCGATTGATTTCACTAGCTTTCTTACAAATTCCGCAACATCTTGTTGAATTGTGTTGGATTTAATTGAATAATCTTGATTTTTTGGGATTCTTCAAGAGATCTTCTGAATTCTTTGAAATCTACATAAATGTACTTAAATTTGTTTAGAGTTTCTTAAATTTACTCGATATTCCTTAAATTCATATTCCCATAGATTACGACAAATTGTCTTAAATTCCCTCATGCTCTTAAATTTGTTCAATGATTCGTTTTGATTAAGCAAAAACTGTCAACTTGTTAACTATACGAACAAACACATCTTATATGTCATGTCATATGGCAAACTGTAAACTTTTCGGATACTTTTTCTTCATCAAAAAACAAAGGAAAGTGTTTATGTTTGATTGATATTTGACCATAAGGAATCATTTATCGTTCCTCGCCAACAAAAATTTACATCAGAGAAAACCATCTAACTGTATATTCCACATAATTGAATTTTTTAACCCAGAAGCTTAGATTTATGCAGTTCCTAAAGCATTTTTGACACTCAATTTGAAAAAAGAAAAGTTTAACTTAAATTTGTTAAATGGAATAGAATTTTGTTCTGAACTATATTATTATTATTTTAATAAAGAACTTGATTATGATAAAGTTCTTCGGCATAATAATTATGATCTCGTGTACAGTATTTGACACCCCTGCAATATTGGATAAAAAAATTATATTTTTCAATTATTTGTGCAGATCACATTGTATTAATAAGCGAAATTTATATTTAGAAGTGTCAAAATTGGTTAAAATAAATAAGTGAAAAAGGTGCTTTATAGAATAAAATTAATCAATTTCTTCTATTCTATTTAATTAGTTTGTTATATATGCATCTTTCAAAACTTAATGTCTGCTTTGCATTCCAAGTTGGTAATAATTTAAGGGAAGCTGCTAGGTGGTAATTTCCGCTTTTTTTAAGGCTTGATCAAAGCTTTTAACGGAAAATTGTCCCGGACGAGTTTCATCGATCCCCTTTTATTATACTCTGTTCAGAGACAGAGCATCAGCAATCGCTTATTTTTATTTGCTGCACATTAACCTAACCGAAATTTTTCAAAAACATATAGTTTGAATCGTAAATAAAAAGTTATAATATTTCAGTTAATCTTTCAAAGTATTAATTATAAATATGCAGATATATACAATTACAGTTTTTCATACAAAAATAAATTTAAATAACATTGGTATTTCTAATATTCTTATAATAATGAAAAAGTTGTTATCAAATATACATTCAAAAGACTGAAACTCAACTTTTTGCGTTCAATTTGAAAATTACAGTTCTTATCATAATAATATCTGGTATAAAAAAATTCTAGAAAACAAGATTAGAGAATCTCGTTGGGATCGATTGTTTTATTAAAATCTTAATCGAAGAAGACGAGCTAATATTAGAGTATTGTATATGGGAAAACGAGTTAAAGTAAATTCTCGCTCGATTCTTGTACCGTCTCGCTACAATTGGATTTTCAAAGCGATAATTGCAAATAAAAATGATTTTACCTTCGTGACCAAACTTAACTTTATGTCTCTGTCAGGGTCTGCTCGCCTCAGGATATTTGGCCTTGAAATTAATTTTCAAAAGAAACGATTCTTCTAAAGTGGAAACTTGAAATCAGTGAACCATGCTTAACTCAACACTTTTATGACAGCTTGTGCAAACTGGACGAAATTTCATATTTTCCCGTTGATGTTTTCTCGCTGAAGAGAGTGTAGAGGCGTGCAATATATCAAGACTCAGGTAAGTTAGCGGTTTCTGGATTTTGTCTTAAAAAAGTATATAAGTTTTTCGGAGCCTCTGGCGTGGCAAGGTAAATTACAGCCCCTTAGTTCTTACCAAACAGGGCAGAGTTTACGAAATAATTTATTACCCCGAGTCAGTAATTTGCATAAAAAGCTGAACTCAGAGATACCTGCATCTATGTTGAAAATTCTACTTTATTTTAATTGCGATTCATTGCAGAGTCTTTCTTACGCCAGTACTTAATTGCAATAAAACGCATGCACTCATGTACTGACACCCCCCGGCGGCTATTCGATTTTTTTTCTTTCTTAAGGACATTAATACATTTAAATACTTCTCCTATCGTCATAATTTCCCACTAAAAATTATTATTTTATATTATTAGATTCTTTAACCCTTAAACAATTTTTTATTCTAATTAGTTCATTCAAAAAAGTTAAAGTAAATATCATACACGAAAAAAGAAGTTTTAGAAGTTTATAATTTTATATTGTTTTGTTTCATTCAGAATAACATAATACACAGTCCTTAGATGTGAAAAATTTATAATTTTATGCGTTTACGAGGTGTGTTCAAAAAATAAGGTGACTTTATGGTTTTCTCGAAAAATATTCATTTATTTCTCAATATTTATGTTGTCCCCTTCAAAGTAATCCCCCTCAGATATAATATACTTGTACCAACGCTTTTTCCAATCATCGAAGCACTTCTGATAATCATTTTGTGATATAGCCTTGAGTTCTTTCAGCGATGCGTTTTTATCCCCTCAATCGTTGAAAACCGATGTCCTTTCATGGGTCTTTTCAGTTTTGGCAAAAGAAAAAAGTCACTGAGGGCCAAATCCGGTGAATATGGAGGCTGAGACATGACTGTGGTGCTGTTTTTGGTCAGAAAATCTTTCACAAGCAACGATGAATGACCAGGTGCATTATCGTGATGCAAAAGCAACGAATTGTTTTTCTAAAGTTCCGGATGTTTTTTGCGTATTGCCTCTCGCAAATGGCGCATAACTTGAAGGTGAAACTCCTTGTTGACCGTACGACCTTGTGGTAAGAATTTCTGATGCACGACGCCACGGTAATCAAAGAAGACAGTGAGAAAAATCTTCACATTCGACCGAACTTGTCGTGCTTTTTTCGGTCTTGGAGACTCAGGATGCTTCCACTGACACGATTGGGCTTTAGTTTCGACGTCATAACCATATACCCACGATTCATCCCCAGTTATAACCCTTTTGAGAAAATCATGATCATTATTAACTTCATTCAACATCTCCTGAGCGATGGTCATGCGATGGATCTTTTGATCAAAATTAAGCAGTTTTAGAAAAAATTTCGCTGACACACGTCTCATGCCCAAAACGTCCGAAAAGATAGCATGGCATGAGCCAACCGATATGCCAACATCTTCAGCAACTTCTCTGATGGTAATTCAGCGATTTTTCAACACCATTTCTTCCACTGCTTGAACGCTTTCATCTGTTGTTAACGTGCTGGGACATTCAGGGCGAGGTTCGTCTTCAATATCCTCTCGGCCTTCTTGGAACAGCTTGTACCACTTATACACATTTTTCTTACTCAGAGTAGACTCACCGTATGCAACTGTCAAAATTTCAAGAGTTTTGGGGCACTGGATTCCATTTTCACACAAAATTTAATGCAAACTCTTTGCTCCATTTTTTTCAAAAGAAGAAAATCGCCGAGCACACCAAACCCTTCTAACCTTTTACGTCTCTGCCAGAAAAACAAAATGAGTTATATAGTCAAAACTGTCAAAATATGATCGTGACCAGTGTACCAACACAACAAAACAAAAAATTTTAAACTTGAATGTACGTAGCCTGTAAAATTAAATCCGCGGTACAGTGGTAATAGCTTGCACAATTAAAATTTGTTAAATTAAATTTCTTTTTAAATTGATTTTTTTGCAACAAAATAGTATTACGTAATATAAGCACTAGTTTATATCGTTGCAAATTTCAAATTAAAATCGGAAATAATCAAAATATTTTAAATTCAGATACCAAAAGAATAAGCCATTTATAACAAATTTATCACACTTTCAAGGTGATTATATACATTTCAATGTGATAAAATGATTTGTGGCTTACAAAAAAATATTTTATAAGCAACTAACTGCATAATTTAGTTAGTAAATTTACATTGATAATACTTGGGAATTTTTCGCCGAGGAACCGAGGGGTTATTTTACCATTTGCTTTGAATCAGAGTAAACTTTCGACTTCAGGCAAAACAATCAAGTTAACTTATCGTGGATTAAGTTTCAAGCAGAAGCAGCGCTATTAACCCTAAAACTGTCAGTGGAAGGATGAAAGTAGAGGGAATCGAAACAAGGAACATGTGGAATAATCAGACACTACATAAACTTTATTCTGAGCTTCTATTTAAAACCCCTAACTGAAAAATATCCACATGTGAAACGAACATTCCCAATTAAAGTATTATCAAAGTTACTTCATTTTTCATAAAATAATGAATAACTGAGGTATGTGGTAACTTTATTTCTTTCAATTCTTTCAGACAGTTACAATTTTTAGATGACAATCCTTACTTTAATTAAAATTTTTTAGCGGCGTATTATTCAGAGCAAACATTATTAACCAATTACCATTTTTCTTTAAATTCTACGTGATAAAAAAATTTACTAGATTATACCCAAGTAAAAATGTTTCGACTTGAGTTGGAGTCGGTTATGTCTTACTTTTATGGCCACGACAGTTAAAAGAGCGTTTACTTGTCTCAAGTCGAGCCTTGTCTTCGCTAAGACAATGTTTACTTGACTCAAGACGAGCCTTGTCTTGGCTGAGATTATCGAACCTTTTTTGACTCATAAATGAGATTAAAATTGATAAATGAAAAATTTTTAGTTATTAAATTAGTTATTTTTAATTAAAAAATTTAGAATCGGTGTGTCTGAACGAGTATAACGCTTAAAAATTTTTTTCCAAAAAAATAAAAATGGTAACTTTCTAGAAGGATCTCCTCAGCCGTTAGAAGTGCGTAAAAACAAACAACATTTTCGGTATTATCGTCAAACAAGTATAACACAAATGAAAATCAGTCAATAAGTTGATTTAATATAGATATATTGTATAAAAATATACAAGATTGTTTAATCATTAACAAAGACTAGTTTTTATGTTGTCAGAATGACCCTTTTTGTTAGGAAAGGTATACACTCAAAGTTATAAATCGCTCAGCATGTCTTGATTGCGGCTTCTTGACTTCAGCATGTCTTGATTGCGGGCAATTCAAGTTGAACTCAAATCGAACCATTTTTACTAACGTACATTCATTTTGAAAGAAAACACGTGATTTGCTAAACATTTATCTGAAAATATATAAAAAGGAAACATTCTTGAATATTTAAAAATGTAGTTTTGGCACTAGGCTCACCCTTTATTTAAAAATTTCGAATTTCTCTGCTCTCACTTCCTAGTTTTGTTCAAATATAAGAAAATTTCCCAATAGCAGTGGAATCGGTTAGCGTTTAGCGGTTGCGCAAAAACCATGAAGTTCCCTATTGATTTAACATGGAATAAGTCCGCTTTTTGCAAACCTAACATTTAAACGCAATAATGTGTTATAAATAATTTCTTGTTTCAGTATATTGTTCAAAATTTATCAGTAAATATTAATCAAACGTAAATTTGAGAGCGTGAATGACTTGAAGACACTCTTGTGGATCTCCACAGAAAATCCCATCAGTGACGAATTTAAATTGTACTTAATTTACGGTTTATTAACACTTTATGAAAGTTGTGTTTATAGATAAATAAACGTTTATTTTTCGGCCTGCTGGCTTTAAAAATTGACTTGCTTACACTTTAATTTTTGTATAGAATTTTCTTACAGCTATCTCTTACAAACTACCATCAATCCACACCTTATAACTAATCCACTTGCTTCTATATCCTAACCTTCCTCGCTGCGCCTCGCCTCGCACGCATGTCTCTCTTTCCTCGCTATGCTTGGCATTGCCAGCCTCTGTCTCCGCGGCTAACGCTCAATACTCAACTACTATTTACAATATTCACTGTCTTCTTACATCTACTTCCTCTCCTATTTATAGTGCAAACCTTCCTTCTCCATTCCTCTATCTCCTTCATTCTCTTCTTCTTCATCTTACCCAACACCCCCTTCACACATGATACTGCTTTTTTGTCCCCCCTTTCATGTAACAATACCTCCATGCTTATCCGAATCCTGTCCACCTCTTCACATTCCTCTAACCAGTGCTCAACTTTTGCATCGCCCTTCCTGCACAACTCACACATTCCCTTCTCTCTAGAATGCCAGAACCTATTATAATTCTCTATGCAACCGCATCTCATTTTCGCTGTAAGTTCTTGACTTCCTTGCTCTTCTTTCTCACATAAATATTGCGCTCTCTCCCTTGACATAATCCACACATGGTTCCCGTTAAACCTTTACTCTCTTATTTCCTTCTCTTCTTCTGCCTTCTTTTTCTCCCTGCCGTTCTTTTGAACCAACTCATATATCTTCCTTCCATCCTCGTGCATCCTTTTCACTCCATCTATCTGCAATCCATTCGTTCTAAAATACCTTTCCCTTTTCTTTCATCCCCCTCTTCGAAAAATTTCTCCTTATATTTACACATTCGACTCCCTATTATAAACCCTGAACTCGTCTTTCCTGTCTTCCTTTTGACAATATAGTTCAGCGTATTCCTTTTCAACCCGAGTGTCTACTTTACATACCTCTTCTTTATTCTATTTACCTCCTCATTTACCTTTCTCATTTACCACGTGCTGCAAGATGTAAATATAGTTAGTTATACTCCTTCCCTCCCTGAGGGCCGCCTGTGTCTCCGGCGATATTCCATTCCATCAACATCCTTGCGCAGCCTATCTGCCAACACCATCGCGTATATTTCGTACGCAGTACGCCTTAGATTTTAGATGCTGCCTTAGATTTTTTCAACTTCCTTATCTGCTTTTCTATCTCCTCGTCGTTCAGCTCCTCTCAATCTACCTCCCTCGTTCTTCTCATCCCCTAATCTCTCAGCGTATCTGACCCCTAAAATGAATTCTTAAAAAATATCCTCCAATCGTCGCTCCCTATTTTCTACCTCTTTTTTCTTTATCCTGCTCTTTCTTCTTACACATCGCCCTAAACTTCTTCATTTCTAAATACCTTCTTTGGACTCAACATTTCACTTTCTCTTTGATATCCTCCCATATCTCGTCCACGGACTCCCCCTCAAAGCTTAAGTTACCCAACTGCTCGTGGTACTTCTCTATCACCTCTCTCATCCATGATAACCTCTCCCCTAACGACCGTTTTCCGCCAACCTGTCTTTCGCCAGCCTCCTCCTGTATCCAAAAACTTAATGGCTCCCTTCCACTGCAAATTTTTCTATCTCCTATCATCCTTGCATATTAATAATCACATAGTCTATCACCGATACACCCATCTCACTCACACACGTCTATTTAGCCTCTTCGTCCTCTTTTAACATACCATTCGCTGCCGCCCAGCCTCTGTCCTGCATCCAGTCTCTTAGAATCTCCCTCTCTTTATTTATTATCTTATCCTTTGATTTTATTTCGAAGCTCCTCTTCTTCCTGGTACGGGCTTTTTCACTCTCAATTCGCATTAAAGTTTCCCCCAGCACCACCATACCCTCACCTCTCTCTCTCTCTCTTCTAGTAAGCTTTCCACTCTTTATTTAATGCTGTCCATCCCATCCTTATTGTACCCAGTCACAAACTTATACCTTATCGCTCCTATCTTTACAGTCCTCATTTGTACAACCTCCCCCTCATCTCCTAAATGAACTTCTTTCTCTAATCCGTCCCCCTTCGGCAACTTTCGCTCTACTCTACCCCATTCCTTTCTCTCAACACACGTCTCTACTAGTCAAATAACATCAAATTCCTGAATATACCTCCAAAAATCCTCATATTTCTTCCTCATTCCTGTTACGTTACAGTATAGCACCTTTAACACTCCTTCACCCTGCTCTACTCCCCCCCCCCTACTTTCCACAAAACAAGGTCCCCTGCACTTCCTTCTACACCTCCATCTTTTCATACCATACCCACATTTTCTCCTCTATTTTTATTTCCCGATACTCTACCTTCGCCGCTCTCCCTTCACTTCTCTCCTTCCTAGACCTCTCATTTTGCATTCTCTGGACATCCCTTTTCTCCTCGTCAAAACTTGATCGATGAAAACCTTGTCCCTTATCCTATTTTTGTTACGCATTACCCCTAATTTTTTTCCCAGGTCTCCAATTCCACCAACGCCACTTCATTATCCATACTCCCCTCCATCCTAACTTTACCCTCCTTGCCTATGCTCTGTAACAGTGCTTCTACCCCTCCCTTTCTTCCTCGCTCCTTAGCTTCAATTCTCTTATTACTATATTATTTTTCCTATCTTCCTTCTCTCTTCTCTCCATCCTCAAATCCATTTCCCTTATCCTTTCCCTATCCTCTCATTGCCCCTTTTCATTCCTACGCTCTCCCACTTTCTCTTCTATCATAATCTCCACCTTCTCCAAAATACCTTACTTCTTGTCCTCCCCCCTGTCAACTACTTCCATTCCCGAGCTGTCCTCCACCTTTTCCAACATTTTTTCCGCCCTTTACTTCCACACCCTAATATCTTCTTCCATCTCCTTTATTTAATCCCCTTTTTCCTTCCTTACGGACGCCAACTCTCTTTGCAATCCTTCTACTTTCCCCCTGATCCCTTTTTACTTCCTTTTCCCATCTCTCATCTCTTACCCTCAGGTCCTCCCTCATACTTTAAATCTGCTCTATAGTCCTCCTTACTTCCTCTCTCAACCCTCTGATCTCGCCGATCAGCACCCGAGAGCCTCCTTCTCCGCCTGCTGATCCATGTTTATGGGGGAGGGAGGTGACCTGCGTGTTGGGACGCTTTTTTTAAAGGGACTCTCTAGCGCGCTTTTCTCCGGACTGTCTGTACTTTCCCTTTTCCTCTACAAGAGATCCTTCCTCTCACTTGCACTGGAATCTCGCTTCCTTGTCTTATCGCTTCTTTCGCTTAGATTCTTCCCCCTCCCTGACGCGCCTCTCGACACCGAGCCAAGCATAGCTGGCCGCCGTGTCCTTCTGCAGCCAACAGATGGCTCTTAAGGCTGCTGTCGCTTACCGCCCTAAAATTTCAGTTTCTTTGCCCTATTTCATCCCTCACATCCCGTGAAACACCTTTTTCTCATCCCTATCATCCCCCAGAACTACGAGAACCCCCCTTGTCTGCCATGCAGGTCCAAACTTCTAAACACAAAACTGCCTCGCTCTCTTGCAAAACTAACCTCACTTTCTCTATTTAGCCAAATCCCACACCAACTACAATGTAAAGTAATTTCTATCTTTCCATTCAACCCCTCACAATCGTACTCACCTCCTAGACTTCCACCCTCACACTCCACTCACAATTTCTACACAAACTCCGTAAAAACTTCTTACCGCCTGTCACTACACACTTTCTCATTACTGCCACCAACATGCAAGTCCCAAGTTGTGTTTATAAATAAATATTGATCAGTCATTCAAGATTACTCAGTCATGTGTTAAGTAATTTCTAATTTTTTCGAATAATTTTGTAATAATATTGATATAATCCTGAGTAAAAATGCTTTCACTTGAGTTCGACTTAAATTGCCCCCAGTCAAGACATGCTGAAGTCGAAAAGTTCGACTTGAGCATGTCTCAGTTTTGAGACGAGCCAGACATCAATTTAAGTCTTGGATACAAGTTTATATGTCTTGAAGGCATAAATTTATCTTTTGAGTGGAATTCTTAGGACTCCAACACGAGCGCTTTATAATTTCGAGAGTATACGCTGGTTCGCTGATGTCCATCCTGAAAAAATAGTATACATTAGTTTTTATGTTCGAAATATTTAAAAATCAGATCTTACTGTCACAAATTGTTCTCATATATGTATCACTATATACTCAAAGAATTTTTAGAAGCATAGGACTAAAACCAGAATAAAAATTGATTTTTAGGACAGCGGTATAACACTCTACAGCAAAGTTATTAATCACTAGATAATAATATTATTTTTGAAATGGAATATTTGAATTTTTAAAAAATAAGACAGTTTTTGCCCCTGGTAACTAATTTCTTTATCTGAAAATTTGAGTATTTAATTTTTCCTTAAAGAATTATCTTGGTTGTTTGAAAATGTAACTGTTTGGTTGAAATTCGATCTATTCAAGTTTAAACTTCAACTATTTTGTTTGAAATTCGTGTATTTTATTGAATTTCAGTATTTACCGTGCTTGAAAATCAATCTTATTTTTCAAAGCTTAAGAATTAATTATTAAGCTTATTAATCAATTATCAAGCTTATTTTTGAAAAAAAAGATGAATCTTTAACCAAGAAGATGGATTTTTAACCACGAACAAGACTCAATTTAAATTAAATACACAAAATTGGAATTGAATATTTGGCCTTCAGTCCTAAAAAGGCTAATTTTCAACCAAACAGTTACAAACAGTACAAAAATGCAATACTTCGATTTTCAGAACAACAAATTAATTTTCTAACCACTACGGACTTTCTTGGCAGTATACACTATGTATACAGAATGCAATTGAGTTAGAAATTTTTAAATCGAATGATTCGGTCTCTGCAAGCATTATCTTACAAACATAAATATTATAAATCATATAAGTAGCGAACCTTTTACTGAATTGATGGCGTCCACGCAGACTCCCTTCGACAGCAGGAAATCCGCTAATTCGTCAGGAGCTTTCAAAGAATCCCGAAGAAAGAAGTTTTTAATCAATTATTGATGCATATCCTACATTTTATAAATAAGTAGCCCTACACTTTGCAGACATCTTTTGTTCTTTAAAACATCTTTTATACGGGACGCGTCCGGATTCTGGACTCTGAAAACTATCAAAAGCACACTCAAATACTTTCACTTTTCCAAATTCACTGCTTGACGCGTCACCTACTACCACGAAAACTAGAATGAAAATGGAAAAATATGCCAAAACGACGCTGTCCTGTCTGCTACCTGCTGGCCTACCCCCACCCACCATCACTCCGCTTCTATCACACTACACCACGCTAGCTGGAGTCACCTCACGCTCCCGTTGGAGTGATCGCATGATCACTCTTCTTTGGCATCAAAAAAGTAACTGTAGGAGTTGGATTCAACCAATTAGGACTGTAATTGGGAACGAACATGTAACTCCCATGGAGGGAGTCAAGCTTCTGACTTCAACCGACAGACATTATGACTCCAACGTAGTTCACATAGCAGGCACTCCAGAGTTGGAGTTTAATTTTCGCTACAAGAAATTTAGAGAGAATACTTGGAAAATAAAAAGTGTCAATTTTCAATGTGATAGAAAATTATTACCTTTTTATTTGATTTCACAGAAAAATTATAGACTTTAAATGTTGCATTCTCATTCATAAATTTACATTATTTTGTAATTTTTTTACATTTAAAATTAAAAAGACACGAAGTTCATTACTTATATGCTATCGTATAGATAACAAGAGTACAGCGAGTGAGGTGCTTGCAAAAGTATATGAGTATACATCGCATTATACATCGTTTGAAGAAAAAAAAAACCGAAAACATGATCTGAGTGTCTCTTGCAACTCCAGGAATTAATTACTTATACAATACCTCTGTGTGCTTTTCAGATAAATCAAGTCGGAAACGTTAAACGAAATTTTCTGCAAAATTGCGAATAGCCTAAATGGAAAGAATGGATAGCTAAACCAGCGATATCTATCCTAAATCTAGCTTCAATTTTATATTGTCAGAAAAAGCTAATGCTATTGGTAAAATTATTAAAGCAGATATTCCCCTCAGAATTGATTGCATTATTGATAATGAACTACATAGATAAATCGATAAAGCAAAAATAGTATAAAGCTTAAGAGCCACTGTGTCAGTTATTGTCTGGAAGTAGCGTTATTCCTAAATCAGGAGTATCGAAACGTAAGCAATCAGGGCCGTCTGAAACGTTTTCAATTGAAAGGCGTAATATTGCGCAATCTCTGCATGTGAGTAAACGTGCACTGCCCCTTTCTGCTACGCTGCTGCTGCTGTTTTACAGGAAAGAGTGGCAAGCGACTCTCGCCCTGCGTCATGAGAAACTGCGTGAGTCAAAAGTCCTAAGAAAGACTAAACCGCGAGTGGCTAAACCGAGATTCGGATTTAGGATTAAGTTTGGAAGACGTTTGCAATTTATAACTGAATAAAAAGATTATCTCAGAATTAAAAAGATGATAAGAACCTTTTTAATACAAAAATAAGTGTAATTGATAGCATAACTAGTTTCTAAACTTTTGTAGGTTTTCAAAACGCTGAATTCAAATTCGGTATCAAAAATCACCCATCACGTCATGGTTGAGCCATAACCTCAAAAAATGACAAAAAATCATGCACTGAGGCAAATAAATTTCAAAATAATGCCAGTGATGCAAATTTTCACTTCAAAACATGTCGACAACTGTGGAGAGTCAACTCGAGCCTAGCCTAGAAATAAATCTAACATAGCCTAACCTAACCTAACCTCACGAAACACAATAAACTGATTTTGTTGTCCCGTTGTGTTTGCGGTACCCTTTGAATGAGCTTGGGCTTAACCTGCAAAGAGGTCAAACCTATCCTAACCTAAAAAAACCTGACCTAACTTGACCTAACCTAACTTAACTTCACGTAACACAATTAAACTCTTTGTGTTGTCCCGTTATGTTTGCGGTACCGTTTCATTCAGCTTCGGCTTAACCTACATAGAGGTTTAACTTATCCTAACCTAACAAAACCTGACCTAAACTAACCTAGCCGAATGAAATTCAACCACACGTGTAGCTATGTAAGCGTACGGTTTTCAGTTTTAAATGTCTGCTACATTTAATAGGTTAACTCAATCTTAACCTACAAATGAGTCTAACTTAACAGAACCTAATGAAATTTTACTTAATGCAACACAACTTAACTTACGTGTTGCCGTTGTAACAAAATAAAATTCATTTAATTGTACTACAGGTGGTTCAAAAATTTTAACGCACATTACTCATTTGAAGGAACCTAGAACTACAAGTAGAATTGGCCCCATTTCAATTAACCTGACAATGTTTGTATCAATTAAAATGTAGAACTGTAACTTAAACATGCAAATGAATAAGAGTTTTATTCAAAATTTTTTTCTCTCTGCTTTTCTTAGAGTTAAGGGATATATTTATACTATCTTTCGTGTTTACATTTTATCTTGCTTTTTATCGTAATTAAATTGATTTATAGACCTACTTCAGTCTATTTTCTGCCTGCTATAACGTGTCCTTTTTTCTTCGAAGGAACGATGCAAAGCGTTACACTTACGTTTAAGACGTTTAAGAACAGGGTTGCCAGCGTAATCGGTTAGGTTAGGTCAGGTTTTGTTAGGTTAGGATAGGTACCGCAAACGGTACCGCAAACACAACGGGACAACACAATTAGTTTAATTGTGTTTGGTGAGGTTGGGTTAGGTTAGGTTAGGCTAGGTTAGACTTATTTCTAGGTTAGGCTCGAGTTGACCCATGCGATGTAGCACACATTTGCTGCTGGGAAAATATGCTTCCAGAGCTTTACGTGTAGTTCAATAAATTTCTGTTAATTCAGGTTAGGTGAGGTCATATTCTGTTGAATAAAGTTATGTTAAATAAGTTGATATCAGGCAAGTGTTGATCCTTCACAGTTGTCGACATTTTTTTAAAGTTAAAATTTGCATAACTGGCATTATTTTGAAATTTATTTGCCTCAGTGCATGATTTTTCGTCATTTTTTGAGGTTATGGCTCAACCATGACGTGATGGGTGATTTTTGATACCGCATTTGAATTCAGCGCCCCAAAATCCATAGGAATAAGTGTGTCTTGTTACCAGATCCGTACACTTTTTGTGTGTGGCTGTGTAATTAAGGGTTTTATGTAAATACAGAGAAATCCTTTCAAGCAAAAAGAAGATTACAATTTTAGTAACACATGAAAACATATTTTTTATTAAACTACGTTAGTAATGGTATCTAAACACAGAGAAATATTTTCACATTTTTACATTTATTTGGATTAAATTAAAAATCGTGTACTGGACCAAATCAAACTTATCAAATATTATTATTCCTGATATTTTGCACACGAATGCCATAAATTGTACAACGCTTTCGACATTAGTACAGATTTCTGTTACTATATCTACGTAGTAATCGGTTCTGCAGTCCATATGTGCATATTCTGAACCATTTTGAATTTCAGCTTATCATACTTTCTGATAAATCAGAATTAAATTAGTATTCCAGATGATTTAGTACTTTGCAATTTTCTCTGCGTCCAACAATTTTCGGATTTTATCTTCAGTATGTTTTTAGAAATCTAAATTATGTTTTGAATTTATGCAAGATAGGTGCCACTTAATGTAATTTCAGTGAAAAAATACTTATTTATAATTAAATCAACACCTATGGATTTTTTTATAATCAAATCATGAATAACGTTTTACATCTTGAGAGATATTTTCCGAAGAAAAAAAACGACAAGGAGCCAGTTTTATATTTAAATAAATGAACTGCATAATTTTATAACGTTTTAATTATCATTGATATAATTAGGCATATGCATACTATAAGGGTCACTATAAAAAAATACTTTTGGTTTTCTTATGAGCGAAAGGCAAGCAACGATAGTTTATGGGATTTTAGAAAACAGATTTTTATAAGCATCTTTTAAACAATACTTAGTGGTAGCCTATCGTCTTTTAGATGTTAATGAAAATAGAATTGGAAAAATGAACTTTTCTTTCCTTTGAGATTCTAACCACTAATTTATCTACTTGAGACCACAAAGCAGACAGGACACCACAGGCAGGGCAGGGGCGTTAACTAATCGAGTTACAGAGTGAAATCCATGAAAATAGCTGTGGTTGTACTTTTACGATGAATCTTCACTAACAGAAATTCTCAGCTTTTGGAATAACAAAATTCAAAGCGAATAGGTTATCTGTAAATAGTGTTTAATTTTTTTTAATCTGCGTTCCACAATCCTAAAAAACTACCGTTATTTGTCTCTTGATCCTAAGAAACCCAAAAGTGTTTTTTAACGGTCACACTGTTAGAAATGTTAGAAAAATTCCTATACACACAGAAAAAAGAAATGTAATATTTACTAAGCAAGAATTGTAAAGGGTTTCTTGTAACCGTAACAGTATAAACTGCCCTAAATAAGAGGGTGATAATGTCAAAATCACTTAGCATTTCGTAAATGTCTCAGTGTAATTAAGGTTAATTCAACGGTTATCCTTCAGTAAAATAAACCTCTATTCCCTCGTATTGCACACTCAACGACCTGTAAAATCCACTGAACCGAGATTATAATAGTAGTGAAGTGGACATTACCGAAAGATCGGTACATGCTACTGATCCGATCGGTTTACTTAACTCGCCCCTAAAGTCGCAACGCAACCTATCCGCGCGGAGCACCGGTTGAATTCACGACGCAATCGGCAATGTATGGATTGCATCACCTAAAAAACATTCCTTTTTGGCACAAATTATTCACAGATCGCGTACACTTGAAAGATTATTGGAGCAAGACGTATTTTTGTTCCGTGACTGTTTCAGCTGACATATAGATATGATGCGAATGCAACAATTTTTGTTGTGTGCCGCGATGGCATGGTTGCGTATTCAGAAGTCGTTCCCGAAGTCACCACCTTCAGTTGCAAATGCATTTCAAAATTATTTTAAAGATCGCAACTCGTATACTAGTGTAGTGGTTAAGACTGTTGACTTGCGTGCTCAGGTTTATGCGTTCGAATCCCCCCCCCCCCATTGCGTGCGAAATTTTAATTGTATTATAAGCATTATAACTTACAAGTAACGATTAATTATAAGTATATCCGAAAATATTTATAAGAAATAACCGTGCTCTTATTTATTAATTATTTTTTAGCACTACTTTTTCACAATTTATAGTAATGTCTTAACTGTAGTCTACTCCGATAACATAATTCAGATCTCTTTATATTATTCGTTAAAGAGACATGATTATTCGTAAATACAGCATCCAGGGACTGTACAGAATAAGGACTGGAACGGTAAAATCTACTGATCCGCAGGTCAGCACCACTTGAGAATCGGTACTAGTAACCATAATTGATGGTCATTCTTATTTGCCTATAATTGTAACGTTTACTGAACTGTCATGTTGTACAAATACGGACTAGGAAGATCTGTAGATTTAACTTGGTTTTCATTGAAATGTAAGGTTCTTTTTTCTGCGTGTACGTTTAAAATACTAAAGTAACTAGAATTTACGAATTTACTACATTTTTATTTAACATCAGAAGCGGTTTCAGAAAATTATGTATATTTTTCTAAAATTCCTAAATGGTAACAGAAATATAAGTTATCGTGACGTAAAGAAATGCATAGTTGAAGCGCACTCCTCGCTTCTCGAGCGCGTGCGGCTAGCAAACGAAGCATGAAGTTTCAGTATTGGTGGTAATCGGTATGTTGGAAAGATTTTATTCTGATTTTTTACGTAAGGGGGGCATTTTATTTTTGTACAAAATTTTTCGGAACATTCTACACTGAAGAAATCTGGTGAGCAAAAACTAACCTGACTAATAACAATTTTTTTAAAGTCAGGGAATTTTATTGATCAGGGAAACTGTCAAGTAAAATAAATTTTCATTTTTTTGCAATTTTAATTTTAAATTCGTTTATTTCGCTTATAAAAGATTCTATGTTTTTTTGTTACAAGTTTACGATTTTGCTCTCTGAATATTAATATGTATGGTATAATATTCAATTTTGTTGAAAAGACATACTTTCTGGTTGAAAATTAAATTTTTTTTTAAAAATTCAACTAGTTTCATAGAAAATTAACTTATTTTTTAATCTTATATTTCAATGCAAAAAGTCAAACAAAATCTTTATTGGCTGGAAATTCAACTATTTTTCAAAAATTTCTCTTTCTATTAGAAAAAGTCATCTATTTTACTATTAATTGCATCTTTCTTCGATAAAAATGCAACGGTTTGCTTTAAAATTCAAGAATTTTGTATGAAAGTATTTTTTCTTTTCTGTTAAAAACTCAACTGTTTTATTGAAAATAAATATTTTTGTGTATAAAATGCAACTATTCTCACAGACCATTTTTTTCATTTAAAACTCATATCTTTATACCGAAAAGTGAAACTGAAATCTTTTTTGGATACAATTTCAACTATTCTTTTTATTTGTTCTTGATTTAAGAATACATTTATTTTAGTATATATGACACCTTTATTGGATAAAAATGCAACTGTTTTTATAAAAATTAAACCATTTTTTTCAAAAAGTTGCCCTTTTTTATTAAAATTTCAACTGTTTCGTTGAAACATCGTATTTTTGGGTTAAAAGTTGAAGTATAATTTTAGTGAAAGATTTACTTCTCGTTATAATCTTATATTTTGATGTTAAAATGTCAACATAAAGTCTTTTTCGGATAAAAATTCAATTTTTTTTTAATTTGTATTTTTGATTTGAAAATGTATCCGTGTTAGTAGAAATTTCTTTTTTCTTGGATAAAAATTCTACTGTTTTCTTGAAATTTAATCTTTTCTCTCTTTGAGAATAGAATTTTGTTGTTGAAAATTATGGTTGAACCACTTTTTTAAGAAATAACTTTTTATGTAGTATTCGTAGTTTAGTTCAAAATTAATTTTTTCAGTTTGAAGGTTTAGCTATTTTGCTACAAATTAATTTTTTGCTGAAAATTCATATTTGAAACTCTGATTAAATCGTTAATCATTGATTAACCTTATTTAATTAATACTTTGCATTCCACCATTCTTTTAATTATGATTAGGGGAAGATAATCACGGGTTACCTTAACCGCCCAATAATGGCTGGTTATTGAGTTTAATCAGTTATTAAAGTAACATCACCCCGAAATTGAAGTGCAAGTGCAGTAAGTGCATACAGGAAGGAAATAATATGGCTCTGTTTTACAATGATATTTTATCCTCATCTGATGATGATGAAATGCTTAACCACATTCAGAGAAGGCCACAAATATTAAGACACAATTGCCACTTCTCTTCTATTACACTTGCCACTAAAGCCACTCGCAACCTCAAACTTTGGGAATCTTATCATATGTTAATATGGCGCCAAGTGTTTATGAAGAATTTCGTTCTAAACAATCAGAGTCGCCGCTACAACAGATAGACCTAGAAAGTAGACATTATTACGAACAAAGTATATGACTAGCTAACCAGATGTTGAAAATGCTTGGTAGAACGCATCGCTGGTTAACTCTGATTTAATTATTGATTAAAAATAATCATGATTAGTTAATCATGGATTTAATCAGAGTTGGTGAAATTGGCCCTAATTGTACATATAGCATAGATACAGGAGAAATGATTAGTCTTAACATCAGTTATATTTTCTTTCTATTTATATTTATAGGACAAAAATAGACTTCATGTTTTATATTAAAATAATGACCCTGGCGAACCGAAGGAACCGAATGGAGCCTCTACAAAGTACCCATGAATACCCCATTGGGTCCCCATTCGGTTCCTTTAAAAAAAACTAAAAAAAAAAGAGCAAAATCAACTTTTAAATGGTTTAAATTCGGATTTTGCGTTAAAATTCCCTATGGAAGGTCACAAAATGATCCGAATAGTTCTTTTTGCAACGGTAAAAAGATTAAAAAAATAAAAGACATATAACGCCTGTTGACTGCTACACTTTAAACGCATCATCTGTAAGTAGCTGTCAACAGGCGTTGTAGATCTTTTATATTTTTTTACCTTTTTACCGCTGCAAAAAAAAGTATTGCGATTACTCCGCGAGTTTCCAACAGAAAATCTAACGTAAAATCTGAATTTTAACAGTTTAAAAGTTGATCTTGCTGTTTTTTTTTTTTTAGTTTTTTAAAAAGGAACTGAATGGGGAGACAATGGGGCCTTTATGGGTACTTTGTAGAGGCTCCATTCGGTTCCTTCGTGCCGCTAGGGGAACCAAAAAAAATGTTTAACCTAACCTCTAGGAATTTTGAGTTATAGTAACTGAAAATTCCTGAACTGTAACATAATTTTGTGATACATGTGACTATAGTTTCATGCAGTTACCGTTGCTGAAATTTCTGTTACAGTTTCGGAAAATTTGTAAACGATTTGCATAAAGCTTTAGTGACGCGTCCCTGAAAATTCCTACGGAAATTTCTAACAGTGTACCCTAATAGGGCCATGCATAAATTACAAAAAGTTTATTTTCTTAACCTAAGAACCAGGTATCTTCATTGTAAGGTCACTCAATTTTGAAACCTTCCGCCTATATATTTCGTAATTTTTAACGAAACGAGATGAAATCTTTAGCAAAAATGATGAATTTCCAAATCACAAAGACGAATTTTCACAATAATCAATAATCGTGACCCAGCGAATATAAATTTTTGATTGTCTATTAAGATGAGATTGGCTTGCTTGATTTTCTTTTTCAAGTCTGTTAGTAAATGACGAATCCAAATTGCTTCTTTGGTACCTTCACTTCCTGCTATAAACTCAGCCCGTGTGCTTGATAATGCAACAGTTGACTGTCTGTGGTTTTTTCAAGTAATCAGACTTCCCCCTAAGAGAAAACCAATGCCGGTAGTAGATTTTCCAGAATCAATGTCCCTATTAACGTCTGCATCAGTATATTCATTCAGAGTTGGATCATTGTCATTAAACACTATTCCCAGTTTGTGACATTTTTTTAATATATACAGATTCGCCTAACTGCTGCTACATGACTCCCTTCAGGGTTATTCATAAAACGACTGACTTCTTCCACTGCATATGAAATATCGGGTCGAGTAACTGTCGCAGCATGCATCAGGGATCCCACAGCTTGGTTATAAGGAAAATCCAGCTTCAACACAAGGTATCATACACAAGGTGTATCTCACGTTGGACATGATTTCTGGTGATTTGGATGCCAACATAGTAATCACCGACACCTTGAGTAACTTCGAAATTTTCTGCAAGGTGCTTAAGAACTTTTTTTTGGATACCTTTTGATGTCGATATTATTAATCCTTCATGAACATAGACTATTTAAATAGACTATTTCACTATTTATCTTACCAGAAAAAACACGAGGATTAGCTTGGCTTTGAAGAAGGTAGAGTTCCTTTAGACAGTTTGTAAATTTCGTATGTATCCCACACTCTTGGCGATTGATTTAATCCATACAAACTATTATTTAATCGAAAAAAAAATTATTTTGATTTACTTTCAGACCATCCGGAAAATCATGAACACTTCTTCCAGGACGCCTTTTAAAAAGGCAGTTCTAATGTCGAATTGATCTATTTCCATGTCATCGATTGCTGCTAGCGCTAATAGGGTGCGTATCGAATCGTATCCCACTACTGGGCAAATATTTCTTTGTAGTCTATACCTTCAATTTGTTTATACCCTTTTACAAGAAGTCATGCTTTCACTCGAACTTCGTTACTTCCAGGTGTAGATTTTATTTTGGACAACCATTTGCATCCAACAGCTGAACATCTAGCAAAGGCATCAAACACCATGCTTTGTTTTCTTCTGAATAGCGTAATTCTTCGTCCATTGCTCTTTTCCACGCTTTAGCATTTTGTAACTAATGTGCCTCTGATTATGATTGAGGTTCTCTAATCTTAGCAGAGAACGTGGTTTCTCCATAATTGGAGGGCGGCTAGATGTTTATTCGCAGATTGTATTAAAGTTTTGGTCCTTCCGAGCTGTTATTTGATCCGGGTGCTACATCTTCGAATATAGAGTGCATGTCCTTTTTCTTAACGATATCTTGCCTATTAGTGGTTTTCAAATCAGTAGATTTCATTCCAATTACATCTTGATTAATTTCTTCCTCCTTACTGGACTTCAAGTCAACTGGTGTCTCATTGGAATCCGTACAACTTTCTTGATAAGAAGGGTTATCCTTAAAATCCTGAATCTGGTCAGATTTGTTCCCTTCGTCAAAATGGACATCACAGCCAACTATAATTTTTCCAAATTTGGGTTATATAGGTGGACATTTTTTTTATGTTAGTTCATACCCCACTAGGTACATCTTTTTACTTTTCGGTTCCCATTTCATTTGTTTCTCTTTTGGGACATGAACATAAGCAATTGTTTCAAAAGCATGCATGTGACTTACTGAAGGTTTTTTTTCCAAACCATTGCTAAAACGAAGTTTTATTTAAATTTTTACTTGTGTGCGTTCTATTAAGTATATTGCGGCTGTACATACTGCTTCTCCCAAGAGGCTAGTTTTGAGGTTGCTAATTATCAACATTGTCCTAACTATATCTTGAATATTTCGGTTTTTCGTTCGGCTTTACCATTTTTTTCAGATGTATAAATGGCAGAAAGTTTGTGAATAATTCCATTGTCTTTAACGAGTGTTTTAGCATCATTGTTTTCCCGAAGTATTTTCTGCTAACGGGAGGAATTTCTTTAATTTGAAAAAACTTCTTTGAAAAGTAAGAATTCTCGCAGCGTTAGCTCTTCCAGAAACGTACCACTGGAAAATTAGTTTATATTGCTGAACTTGATATTTGATTTCTATTGCGACTATTCTGTTACTTTTCTCGTCAATGAATTTGCATTGTTCACCACTTAAAATTCGAGTATATCCCATTAATGTAGCGACTTCCGTAAAGAATAAGGTTTGTTTCAGATCTGGAACCCACACAACATTTTTTATCCTTTGAAGTTCTTTACTGATTTTGTACCCATGCCTCTCGAACACTGTCCCCATTCAGTGAACAGGTAGCTTGCAATCGTCCACAAGTACCCATTTGTCCTTAATTTCGACAAAATCATAACAACATTCTCTCCTGAAAGTCAAATTTTTAAAGCACTAGAATCGGCCAACCAGATTCCTACATTATTTGCAGCTTTCATATCAAAAACTAATTGTCATAAAATAAATTCTTCGCATTTTGAGGTTCTTGAACAATTTTCATTGTTCTTTTTCTTTTTCGAACACCCTTGTTCCCAGTGTCCCATCTGCTCGCGACCAGAACATCGCGTAACCTTTTTCTTTTCTGCAAATTTGAAGTTTCTCTTTCGTGAAAGACGATGCTGTTTGAGTATTTTTGTACTAAAGGCACCGGTGGCAGTGTCAGGTTCATCATTTTTATTAAGCTGATCTTCCTCAAGTTGTAACCTTGCCAGTATACTGATGAGGTCACGAAACCCTTTCATTCTGTACCAGACCGTTTGATGTTTGAACCATTTTGATGTTTTATGATAACTTTTCTCCTTAATTCTGTATTTCAGCTGCACGCTGCATAACTTTAGACATATGTGCGGTGAAGGTATCAGTCTCTTTCATTATTAGGACGAAGTATTCCTCGTATATGGTGATAAAGCTAACCTCACTCCTTTTCCGTGAATAGCTAACAATCAATCCCAAATTTCTTTTGAAGATTTTACATTCACAATGGGTTGTGCTTGGTCAGGTACCAGGGTCGATATCAGGATGGACATCGCTTTTTTATCCCTTGTGATTCACTTAGAGGGATGTTTCTCCGGTTTCTTTTTAGTTCCATCGACTATATCAAGAAGTTTGTGACTACGGAGAAGTTCCTGCACGCGGAACTTCCAAAATTGATAATTTGCATAATTAAATCTATACGTAACTGGCACACTTTCACCTGCCTTTAACAGACTAATCTTGAAGGACACACGGCTTTGGAGTCTTGCACTCAATGAACTTTGTTCACTTTGTAGACAAAAAAATACTCACACGGCTTACGAGGCTTGCATTCGATTTACGTGGTTTACTTTCTCGCAAAAAAACAACAATACTTTACACGGCTTACGAGGCTTGCACTTCATTTACGTAGATCAGCTTTGTAAAAAAAACGCGCGGTACCTGGGCCCATAACCAGTTGAATTGTCTTATGGAAATAACTAAAAGACAAATGCAAGATTAAATTCAACATTGTGTATTATATGTGAAAGCAGAAGTGACAAATTATTTATACCAACAGAACGAAGAAAAGAGCTCGGCGTCTCGAATAGAACTACCTGTTTTTTAATATACTAAGCCCAATCACCCTAAAGGCCACATAAGGGAAACACTTAAAGGTTCCTATTTTAGATTGCTAATCCTGAATCCAAACAGAGGTCACAATATCTAATCAATATTAGTGACCCAGCAAATATAAATTCAACACTAATCACGGCAGTTATATATTTTTAAAATGAATTTTAGTTACGTCTGCTTACGAGACTTAAAAACGGGTAGGGGTTTGACCTCCATTGTTTCTGTTGGTAGGTAAACGTGTAACTTTCAGCCCCTCTTGAAGAAAGGTTGGAAAGGGGAAGGAGTTTGACCAAAATTAATTATGTGACCAGACGAAAGGGGTGCCTTGCCGCCCTCACAAGAATCTTGAAACGGGAAGGGGTGTCACAAAGATTATTTCTGTTCCCACGCAACGGGGTGCCTTCCCCCTCCCTCCTCAAGAGAGGGTGGAAAAATGCAGGGGTTTGACCAACATTATTTCTGTAGACAGAGAAATACATACGTCTTGGCAGGGCTAGCCATGACATTTTTATCTTCATCATCAAATATTTCGAAAACTTTCACTTCTGCAAAAAATGTACCAAACATAAATCGGTAGTAAGGGCTATTCGGAAATAACTCATATTTCTTACAAAAAAGGTCGAATTTCCGACAAATTGTATTGTTCTTAATGAAACAGTTGAATTTTTAAATAAACTAAATTTGCAACAAAAAGGAAATCACTCTTTAAACCAAAAAGACAAATGGTTAATAAGACAGTCAAATTTTCAAATTGTTGAATTTTCCAAGACGAAAAGATGAATTTACAATAGAAAATTTCTGGCTCTGAAGAAGCTATAAAATTCTAGGTTCGTTTAACTAAATACTTATTGTTATTAACATATTTTATTTAAGTGAAGTTTAGACGATCGACGCTGGCAGGAAATCCCTTTTCCGGCTGTTCTTCGCCAAATGCGAGAAAAGCGATAGTCATTGTATTTTGATGCACCGGGTACATATATATCCATGCAAATACCTGAAAATATCATTTTAAAGGTGAAAAATGTAAAAATTACGTTAAAAAAACGTTTTTTAAAACTTTTTTTGCCTCCAAATTCGGTGTGCGTAGACCAAATATTGTAGGCCTTTCGCATCTTGCTAACATTAGAGAAGATTTTGTGACGTACCTGAAAGTATTTATGTGATTAATCACATAATAAAAATCATAGAGACATTGCAAAGGAGGTAGAAGTTGAATCAACATTATTTGCGTAATTATTTAAATATTTGCCTTCAAGCCCTCCAGGAGACGTTGGAAAGGGTCGGGGAGTTTGATCAACATTATTTCTGTGACCAGTCACATGGGGCCTTCTCACCCCCCACAGGATCTGGAAATAGGAATGGTTGTGACATGGGGTGGGTGTCGGATAACTCACTTTCCCCATAGAAGGGACATACAAAACGGGGGTCTCTTGGAAAAGGTGGTAGTTGTGACTCAGGAGGGTGTCTCCGAAATCACTCTCTCCCCGAGGAGAGTAATACAACCCGATTTTAGGGCAACATTTTTTCGGGCAGTGGGGGGGGGAGTTCACTATCAAAAAAATTTCGCCTTTTTACTATTCTAAAAAACCGTTTAGGGATATGTTCCTAATTATATTTTAATCAGCTCAAAACAATATAACAGTAGAAAAGGTGTAAAACAACTTTTAACATAATATTTTTCTATTTAAAACTCTGGTCTTTTCAACTTTTAGCCTTAAAAATTATATCTCCGCTATTTGCATATCCACCCTCATAATCAGTGCATAAAAATACATCGATACACACATTTCGCAACGTCATACCTAGGAAAAAAACAGCTGGCAAGCTACGCAGTACGTTTTATTTTGAAAAACTAATTTCATTAAGGTTCCAAGTCTATAATTTTGGACTTAAGAATATCTTGCTCAGGAAAAGGTTTTAACCCCCCCCCCCCCAACTTCATGTAAGACTTCATAGAAAAATAGTTGGCAACTGAAAATATAATTTCTAAATAGCAATATATATTTTTTCTGTTTAACTTTTCTAGAACTTACAAGAATATTTTTTCCTGAATTATAAAATATTAGCTCCTATTTGTATGATATTAAATTTTGATGTAAAATGAGTTTAGGCGATCTTTGCATGCTTGTGTGATTCCTTCTATATAATTTGAGGGACACTTTGTCTCATTACAGGGTACAATTTTTTGGATTGCTGAATTAAAAAAAGAAGTATGTAAAGTATTTTTATTTAATATTCTGAAATCTATTTATAAAATTTCTTAATTGCTTCTTTAGTACAAGAGTTCATGATCCACTTAGGGCTGGACCTTTCCTTTCATAAGTGAAACAAACCTGTGGTTACTTTAATTCCTTAAAGTTTCTTGGTAGCAGAGAAAATTCTTCTTCACACGTTTCAAATGTGCGTCTGACACAGCAGTTTGTATGTCATTTACACCTCAAACAAACCCTCGCAATGAAAAGTAAACGAAACAGCACCACCACTAGCATCACAGAACGAAAAATGTATACAAGAGAATGCTAGGAAAGCTGGTTGCGAAGAAGGGAGGGTGAGCTTTTCTTTCTCATTCTCTCTTTCGATCTTAACCAACGCCCCATCGTGGAATTAAATCGAAAGGTGCCGATCTTAACATTTCAATTAAATCTCTCCAAACAGGCTTGAACTTCCCTGGAGGACCTAAATAAAGAGTCAACAGGTTTACTACTCGAATAAGAAAAAACAAAATCACTTTAAATAAATTCAACTATAGGCTTGATCACGACTTTTTTATTTCTTAAATTACCGAATGCGCTGTAAAAAAATTTCTGGTAATTTTACCACTTTCAGGGCAGGTCCGAATATTACCTACTTCCGAAAAACGTTTTCACTGACAATAACGAATATCCACTTTTAGTATGGAATTTAACTTTTAGGTTATGTCAATGTTTCCATAATTTATACCGTTCAGAAACACGCTTTTTTGCATCTAATTTTAATTTTATTATTTTTTCATTATTCTCTGCAATTTTGAATTTTTACAATTACTTGTACTTATACTACGTTCAGAGCTGTGCAAGTACGCCGCGTTATCAATGATCAAATTTAAAGAAGTGAGATTATTTTGCAAAAAGGAATTTTTAACAGTTCCTGTACTTTTACCAGCGTCAACAAATTCAACACTCCAAAAGTAGGTCCATTTTTTACCTACTCTGAAAGACACAGATTCACAAGCAGAAACTGTATTTCTACAACGCCTTGCTATGTTGTCAGTTTAAAAATGGTAAAGTTACAAGATTGGTTGGAATTTCTGCCATGAAAGTAGTATTCGCCCTATAATCAGGGTAGTAAAATGACACCAATCTTTGTTGGTAATTTTACCATTCTAAGTGGTTTAATTTTTTTATTTTTAGACAGTGTACGTAAAACATTTCAGAAAATGTTATCAGTGATACACTCAAAAATAAACTTTTTGTTTTCCAATTTTTTTTACTATCAGAGTTAGGATTAATGTAAAGAATATATTGAAAAAGCATCTGGTGTTAATATTTTGTAAATTGTTAAGGAATGCGCTCTCTCCCCTCTCTTCCTGTTTCTAATTTATAAACGCCAAGATCGTTTACTGTTTTTCTTTACGAACTAAGCTCGCAGGTACGTGACTGAAATTAGTACGTATGAGATAAAAAGTAAAAATATTTATTTTTCGAATACTTTCTCTCTATTCGCCAACCTTGCACGAAAAAACTGATTTCTGTTGCAAGATGAAATCTTAATCTGATTTTCTATAATCTTATACCATTCTTTAATTTTTTAAAGTCCACTAGGTTTAATTTTGTTAAAATCATAACTCTTTTCAACTCTCTAAATCGTCTTTTATCTAATAGTGTATAAGTTTAAGGAAATATTTTTAAACGGCATGGAGATGCCTATATCAATAATCATGCAAATTCAACTATTTAATTCTTGTTACAGATCTAAATGCAATTTTTAATTTTTTCTTACGTAAGACAAGTTTTTTATTATGGTAAAGGCTTTACCTACTGGCTTCATATATTGGAGAACGTTATTTTCTTTTTTTAGTTACTGCCAAGTATTGATTTATCCTATATCGTTAGATTACAAAAATGCGTAAAGTTTGGAGGGGAGAAGGCTTTTATGGCAAAACAATAAAATATATATGTACACAAAATGCTTAATATACAATTTGTATCAGAGCTTTTGCTGAGTTTAATTCACACAAAATAGTGTAAAAAAGATTGCATGAAGCCATTCGTGATATTTTTAATAGTAATACATGTATTTTGTATACATTATATATCCTAAAATATACATATAAATTAGTATTGACGATACGATTAAATTATTTATTTGACGTTGTTTGTTTAAAGGCAAAAATACTCAATTCTACTTAGTAGGTATCAAAAGACTAGTTTTATACATAAAAATATTATACTCATATTTTAGAAAAAATAAATGGCTTTCATTTGTTTAAACAAAAAAAAGTTATAATTATTTAATTATCACTTTAGAGTTTTATATTGTAGGTGGGCATATTTCACCTTTTATATATTAAATAATTTAATGGGATTGTTTTATCTCCCTTCCTTTCCAGAACTATTCTTCTAAGTTGTAAGAAATAAACTCCTGATTAATTACTGTATTTTTCAATTATAATATCTTTTTATAATTTAAAAGCCAATTTTTTATTATAAAATTCATGATCATTATTATGGTCATTGTTATGTGACAGATTATTAGTTTACGTTAGCTTGACATGGTTCATAGTAATGCTTTATTATTGATTTTAAAATTAATAATTTTCCTTAAAACTTGAATTAAAAATGATCAATTCCATGCCAAATCATTCTAAGAATTTCAAGAGTTGCTATTAATTTTGATGAAAATTCTAGCATCCGTTCTTTAAGGTGTCGAAAGAAAATCTCTTAAATAAATTTGGAAAAATAAAAAAAAACTTAGAAGATATACAATATCGGATATGTTGGTCCTTTTTCTAAATTTTCAAAATTATTTTTTTTTTCGTTCAACATATATTTTTCTACAACTGCTGTCATTAGGAGTAATAAAAAAAATAGATTCTAATATCAGTAAAATCAGCAAAGTTATAAAAGTTAAAGAAAAAAGGAAGAAATTTGTAAATTTTGAATATCTCCTAAGTTTTTTACTTTTCCTAAAATTACTTAAATTTCTTTCTTTCAACTCCTAAGATAACGGATACTGGAATTTGTATAAAAATTACTAACAACAGCCGACATTTTTTAGATGATTTAAAATTCAAGTGCTCTAATCTTTAAAGATCTAAATTGAAAAGTATATAATTTTCAAAGTATTTAGATTAAATAAATTTGAATGCGCAGTTACAATATAGAGTTGATAAAAAGCGATATTTCGAGTTCCAATCGTGTGAAAACTACGAATTGTGCCGACGTTTCGTGATCATTGCAGTTCACTTCTTCAGCTCAGCCCGGAAGAAGTGAACTGAAATGTTCACGACACGTCGGCAAAATTGGTAGTTTTTTACACGATTGGAACCCGAAATATCGATTTAAATTTGCATAAAAAATTGAAATGGTTAAATGCTAAAAAGTATATTAAAAATTTTGAAACTCTCTAATTTGCAAAAGACCTGAGTTCACTTAAAATAATGGACAGTTTAAAGTGTTTGGATATAAAAAAGTTTTTATATCACAGTTCTTGGTGACTGCAAGTTTTTACTGTTTTAAATGAAGTTTATTAGTTTTAGAAGTTTTTATTCTTAATTAGAAATAATACAACTTCGATTCCTTTAAATTTAAATTATCCTTTCTTAGAAATTTTAATCCGAAAATCTGAATTATATTTTTTATGAATAAATAATAATAATATGTCCATTATTTTGACATGATATTCAAAGGCAGAAACCTGAGATTATTTAGACAATTTTTTTTTAATTTAGGGGAGTTCTAATGTTAAAAATGCTTTGAATGTGTAGTCAAGTATTCAATATTTACGTCTAAACTTTTTTTCCGGGTATGAAGATTTTATATTTTTGATACGTAAAAATGTTTGGTAACTGCGAAATGACCAAATAAACTTGTTTTTGTTTTTCCATGTTCCCCTGAAACATTTATATCAAGACTTTAAGTAAATATAAGAAACTTGCTGTAATTTTTGGATCCACATCCGGATTTGGAACGTTTTTAACTTAAAATCGTTCAATATATTTTTTCTAAATCTTAAACGCTTTTAATTCTAAATTAATAATTCTAAATTATTTTGAAAAATTCTAACCTAATATTGAAAAGTTTGTTTATTAACGATTTTTTAATTTTTTGTGTTTTTAATGTTGAGAAATACAAATTCAGAGGCAGTAATCTCTAGCACAGCTTCTATAGTTTGATTTAGCTCTACAGCTGTTTAGTTTACCGGATTATTCTTGTTTTTAATACAGATCTAGAATCAACGAAGAGAAAATTACTAGGACTTTGAGTATGTTAAACTTTGAACAAAGGAGAATAGAGTGTTGCGTTGCGGCGTTCTGCGGCAAAATGGGGAAATATATAATAGGATTCTATCCCTCTTGGTCGGTAAACCTGTTGTTATCGACTATTCAAAGGTATCCCTTGTACCAGTTTATCCTTCGAGAAAGTAATAGGAGTCAAGTCTGATATGTACGATCAACCCTTGCGCAAACTCTGCTCGTTGGTAACGGTCGATGGATAGACTATATCTAAGATTCTTGAATTTGCACCACAATATTTACCAAGTTTTGAGCAATCGCTCAGCTTACAAGGAATATGTAGTTAATACTTCAGCGGAACGATTGAATTATT
>NC_046662.1:93363291-93366807 GCF_010883055.1 Belonocnema kinseyi
TTTTGAACCGCACTTACTACAACTATGTTTGGTGTTGTCATTGTTGTTCCCACGAGAAGCTAGGGAAAGGGGTTCGTCCATCCTTGTAGAGCCCTGCATGCATTAAAAACTGTCAGTGAATATTAAACACTCGCGAAATTCTCTTAATGAGATGAATAAGATTTGAAGATCGTGAGTCAAAGCCTCGCGAAACAATATGGCATTTTCGTATTGAAATTTTAGTTTCATTATAAAATTACATGTTGCGCCCACAGATGTGCTGATGAGAGATGACAGGGCTGAGGTATAAAATAAATTTTCAAGCACAATAGGTGAGATTTTCGCTTCGGGATATTTAGACGGATATAACCAATGGCACTGATGAAAAAACCACCCTTTGTTATTGATTTCAGTGCTATAGTGATGAAATAATAATGAGAAACGCTACTGGCGTTATTTTGATTTTAATATCTAACTATGCTTTATTAAAGGTAGTAAGAAATATACTTCAGTGGTTGTTCAAAAACATCATGCTATTTTGAATATTCCTTCCACCCCTGGGCTTCTTTGTGACAAATCATCACAGAAAGCTTGGAATGCCAAGGATGGCGTCACAAATACGAACACCCCCCGATGTTTTAATGTCAAAATTTGTTCTTCATTTTGATTTCATAAACACCTAAAATAAAGTACAAAAAATACTTATATAATATTTGCCCAGACTACACAGCCGAAAGTGCCAGCTCTCAAAACAGGAAAAATAATCTAACTTTTCATGAAAACAGGGGAATAATAGGAACATAATTTTTTTAAAAATAAAATTAAGCTGTAGGTACAATATTCAACTCCATCTCAAACGTTGAATCCTCAAGCAAAAATATTAATTTTCAAGTCAGCAGTTGCACTTTTTACCAAAAAGATCACATTTTTCAACCAGAAATACGAATTTTCAATTAAAAAGGTCATTTTTAACCAAATAGTTGATTTTTTAAATAAAAATGATTTTATCAAATCTTAAATGGATTATTACCATTTCCAGTTCAATAAATTTTTTTTCAACCAAAAAAGAACGAACTTGTAATGGAATTGATTAAATTTTTAAACAGACATGGACCTTCAACTGATAAAAACTAATTTACAACAAAATACGTACATCTCCAACCACATAGTTTATGTTTATGCTTCAAACGATAAATTTTGTACTAGAAATAGTGAAGATGATATTTCCGTTAAAAAAATAATAATTTTCGAATAAAAAACGGATTTAAAACAAATACTCCCATCTTAAGAGCATGCCTAGGGCGCGCGACGGTTGACTCTCGTGCTCGATAATAGGTTACCTCGCGTTTCTCGCTCGAACATAAGTACACCTCACGCTTCGCGCTCGGATATTTATTCTTTGCATTTGGAATGCTTGAAAAAGATTTTATCAAAAAGATCTCTTTTAGATGGCAGTATTTACATGCGTCTTCATATTCTGAATTGTCTACTTAATTAAGTATAGTCAAAGATTAAGTTTCTCAAAGCTCTGTAGGCTTTCAGGTACATATTCTCATCGTGAAACTCGCGCTGCGCGCTCGACTTCCGACAGACATTTTTAAACAGGTTTTGTTGGATTTTTTTCTCGTAACTTTCGTCGTTTTTCTACACATTTTTTTTATTTTATTTTTTTCAACGTTATTTTTGATGAATAAAACAAAAAGTACGCGTCCTATCAAGAAGGAATTCTTAACGAAATTGTAGATCTTTTTGGGGATAAGTATTTTTGTTAATTCATCTTTTTTCGTATCCTACATAGTGTGTCCATAAAATGGAATTTTTTATTTTCCATTATTCTTTGTGCAATCAAAATTTGAATTTTCGATTTTTGAAGAAAATCCAAAAATTGGTTTTAATAATCTTGTAGGGCTTTCAAAAAGAAATGTTTTTCTTTTTTTGACTTTTTTTCATATCGTGCGTTTTTCGGCTTCAAATGTTGATTTTCGGGTAATTAAAAAATTTTTGAAAACGCTATAACTTTGAGAATTTTATTTTTATCAAAAAAGGTTATCAGGATAAATTGTTTGTTCTTTTTAATACTATAAATATCCGTACATAAAATTTTTAAATTCAGAAAAAAGTGGTCTTAAAAATTTTCAAAATGCGCTCACTTTTTGAATGTTTATCAAAAATGGCTGGTTCACGAACTCGTCGTTTCTTTTAGGACCTAAAAAAAGTGTGCCAAAGATGAATTTGATTCGTTCATTTTCTTGAGAAGTATCGTGTTTACGGACGGACGGCCGGACAGACAGACAGACAGACGCCATCGTTAAAACCTGATTTTCGGATTCAGGGGTTCTCGAAACGTGGAGATCCGTTGAAAAAGTGTGATGTCAAATTTTCGACAATCCTAATACTTTCTCAATCATAAATGATGAGAATGTAAAAATTTTAGTACTCAATGAAAAATTCAATGGTTAAATTTTTAATTAAAAAGGATGAATTTTTAGCCAAAAACGGAATATTTAAAATTTTAGGTGATGAGATTAATTAGTAACGAAAAAAAATATTTTAAAAATGCTTAAATCTTCAACCAAATAGTAGAAATTTATACGAAAAGAGATGAATTTTGAACCCAAAAATATAAAAGTGGATTAAAAATTCTTCAAAATGAACTTTCAATCAACGAAAAATAGATGGGACTTTCTTATTGGTTTATAGCAATTAGTTCACATTTAAAAAAGGAAGCGAGAAAAATGTAATTTTTCCAGAAAATAAGGGAAATAGTGGAATTCTTAAAAAAGGGGTAAAGAAGACAATAGGGGAAAGAGTAGAAAATAAAATAAAAAATTATTTTTTTAAACATTTCAAATGATTGTTATTCACATTCATATTTTCATGTGTGATGTCACATTATGCTTTAACTTACCTTAATAAAAGCGCTACTAAATCTGTTAACTCCCCAACCGCCTCCACCACCCCCTGGCAGTTTAACTTAATTTTGAACAGCCCCTTTCCATTGAATGAAGTAAGGATATATTCAATATATATATATATTTCAATATATATATATTCAATAATTCTATACAAAGGAAAGTGTATTTCAAAATTTTTCAAAACATATATAAAAATGTCAAAGAAAATTAATAAGATAATATAAAACTTTAAATTATCAAAGAATTTTATAATGTGATTTTTCTGAAATAGCAGTTGTTAATAAATGCATGCGTGTCTGTCTATATCTGCACCCATTCCACTTATTCTATACAGAATTGTGAATTTTATATTTCTGCTATACAAATAATATTATTCAATAATTGTTCAACATTTTTTGTTTCTGTAAAATATAAAAGTTAATGAAATACCTACAATAAACATCTATTTAAACATCAGAAAAACTTTAATGTCTCTAAACTCCAATTTTTGAATGTTGTTTATTTGAAAGAGAAAAAGTTTTTAACTTTTTAATGTATAAGAATATTACAAATTCGTTTATAATTTCCCAATTTCTGAATTTTTTAAGGTTTTGAAGTTTCAAAATCTTCGCCTTTGAATATA
>NC_046662.1:93366907-93385084 GCF_010883055.1 Belonocnema kinseyi
GATCTAATTTAATTCCCAATGATCCATAATTATCTTAGTTAATGGTGAAATTAAAAATCAAACTAACCATAAAATTGTATTACCCGAGGAAGAAAATATCATTCCTTCCGGTTAATTGAGTAATAGAGAGAATTTATTTCCATCTGCATGAGGTAAAAGAACCCATGTTGAATTTCATAGAAAACAAATCTTTTCGCGTACAGCGATAAAAGTAAACTCAAACCTCACATTTTCTCATTCTATTTCGTGAGATTGGATTGGTACCAAAATAGAGCAAACTGGTCCTCTGTAATCAATTGTTCGTGGCTTTCAGGGCCGATAAAAGAAAGTTCACGAACCGGTTGGCCGCCAATTGGTAAATAGCTCAGTTTTTACATAGGTTTGTTAATTTTTTCAGGAGAATGAAATATTATTATTTTAAGCTAAAAATCTTAGAAACTAGTTCTGTTTATAGCAATGAATTTGTTTTTCATACAAATAACTGAAGATTTGATTTAAAAATTAATTTGTTCTCGTTAAGAAAATTTGTATTCAAAATGAATGAATTTTTCTATTAAATACAACACAGTACTAAACCGAAGGATATCAAACCGCTGCGTTTCATTTTTATTATCAAAATCAGATAAAAATAATCCACTTTCGTAGATCCGATATTAATTTTTACACAACTACATTCATATTTATCCAGAGGCAGTTTTAATACTTTTTATTTAAAATCGTTTGTGTGAGTGGGGAACCAACGTAAGTACGAAAAAAACTCGTCATCCCTATAAAAACTTTAAAAATAAATTTTAAAATATCATCTTTTTCAAAAATATAATCTACAAATCCTAATTTTTTCTCTTGTTTAGTATTTTGCTGAAAAAGATGTACATTTAATTTTAACGATATAAATTTGAAGCATCAAACAGCCTTTACAATTAAATGTGTTATGAAGTTTAATACTTTAAATCCTTTTTTGATTATCCCTCAACGAAATGTAATTAAATATCTTCACGAGTAATACTAAAAGTATCAAGGCAGGGCACGGTTCGTGATACTAAAGCCACCTTTTTTTTATTCTGCCAAATATTTTTTAAAAGGTTCTACTAATAAAAGAAAGGCATCCAATCAGGATCATATGGGCTAAAATTTTTTGAGGCTAGCATTAAACTTACAAGATACTTTCATTAACAAGTTACAAGTTTAAAAAAGATTAAAAATTGTTAAAAATTTAAAGGGAGGTTTTTTTAGAAAATTATTGTTAGTTTTTTTGAAGAACTGCTATATACAGGGTGGACACGCTGGGGCTTAGCAAAATGTATGCAACCCCGCATACACGCCCATTAGAATACCATTAGCATTTAAGAAGGGTTGTATACTTTTTTGAAAGCCCCAGCGTGTCCACCCTGTATATGTCGAGCTGCGCCCGGCGGTGACGCCTGGGTCCCGCTGAACACCTGCTAAATATATATTTTTTCAGTAAACATAATAATCAGATCTTTTTTATTTTAAAATGGTTAATTTATTAGAGGTATTTTTATTTATTCCTATTTTTGTTAGTAACACGTCAATTAAAATTTATAATAAAAAAAATCAATTCGAAGTTAGGGTAACACTCGTGTCCCACTCTCCCCTATTTGCAAAGCTGAAATGGCTTAGAATATTTTTAATTTCGGCGCGGAAGAGAATTTCCAATTTTTATGTATTAGGCTATATATTTCTGAGGCTCTAAAAATCAATTACTTTCTTTCTGAATGTGTTAATTGAGATTCACCTTGTTCCGAGTCTATCTTCTGGAAGATTTAAAATTGTTTCATTTAAAATTAATTTTCAACAGAGGAGTTCAGCATTCAAACAAGTCGTTGAATTGTTTACCAAAAAGGTGAATTCTCAATGAAAAATGTAATAGTTGATATTTCCATTGAAAAAGTTTCTTTATTTTAAATAAAAAATAGCTAGATTTAACTAAAAGTAAATATTTTTCAACAAAAGAGTTAAATCCTTAACCAAAACAGACTAATTTTCATTCAAAAATAATAAGGCTATTAATCAAAGAGGTTCCTCAGTCAAGATAAAAAAATTTCAACTAAATTCTGAAATTTCAAGCCAAACGATAAGATTATTGAAATTTAAAAACAAAAAAGTGAATTTTCTACAAAACAGTTGCATTTAAAAACGGCAAATATTAATTTTAAAAAAATATAATTTTTGGCCAAATAGTCAAATTATCAACTAAGAAGAATGAGTCTGGAAAAATTGTCGAATACTACAGGTTATCGTTATGCTACCGTTTTGTCTAAGGCGATTGACCGCAAACGAGCTCCTCTTTCGGCCCCGTGACACCTCTCATCCGGAGCCACGCCGCAAAAGTTTAATTCTTGGAACGCCCGAATCGAAATTGCTGACATCCAAACAGAACAATAATTTTTAATTCAAGAAATCCATTTTTACTACAATAATGCTTTTTCAAACGCAATACTTCATTTTTTAATGAACACAAAAATTAATTTAAAAAAATTAAAACCTGGAAATTAATATTTTTTGTTCTGAAACTGATTATTTAAATGGCTCCTCTGGCGGCTAAAAGGTGACAAGCCCGAAACGCTGTCGTTTTACTTGGCCCCTGGAAATATTTTTTTCCAGGTCGAATTTGGATTTTTTAATAACATATCCCAACAGAAAATTGTATTGCGCATATTTTTAGTCCTATACATAAATGCGATGACTGTATCAGTTTTCGAAATAATCAAGAAAATGTTAATTTTTTCTGCAATCGCATAATACTAATTTTTTGTGTTTAACCCGCCATAAGTTCCACAATAATAGGAATTTTGTAAAAAAATTTTATACAATATGCACCGTCATATAAAGAAATTAACGGTATTGATATGCTTTCAAAAAATTGTCAACAAAAATGTATCCAGATTTTTCTTCTTCTCATGGCGTAAATAAGATTTTTAATGTTTCAAACACTTCGTAAGACGAACGAATGTTCAGAAAATTGAAATAAACGGTCACCTAAAGTTTTGTTAGGATTCAAGAAGGTTTTTTTGAGAAATATCAGTCAATTATGTTTTGTAGTTTTAAAGTCACTATTGATTTAAGATCTCAGCGCCGTCCCGTACGCGTGCTACGAGTAGATCGTCCTGGAATGTCAACGTCTGTATAAAGGTGTTCGCACAAGAAAAAATACGTGTGCAGTATGCTGGAAACAGCTCAAGCACGAGCCGGCCGTGTACTCGCACAGAGTACCAACCAATCATGTGCGATCTGTCGCGCTGCTGAGGTGCAGGTTGGCTACGTGCTGTTCACATAGCGGACCGCCACTCGAGACGCCACAGTTTACGACGTTGCGAATTTGTTTCGCGTGCCGGACCGATAGGTGAACGGTACATAGCCAGCTCGCAGTGCAGTGGCGCGACAGATCGCACGCGATTTGTTGGCGGTCTGTGTGTGTGCACGGACAGACCGTACGTGAGCCGTTTCCAGTTCACTGCACACGGCTTTTCTTGTGCGAACTGCAAACACCTTTATACAGACGTTGACATTCCAGGACGATATAGCATGCGTACGGGACAGCGCTGAGATCTTAAATTAATAGTGACTTGAAGACTACAAAACATAATTGACTGATATTTCTCAAAAAAACTTCCTTGAATCCTAACGAAACTTAAGGTGACCGTTTATTTCAATTTTTTGAAATTTCGTTCGTCTTCCGATGTGTTTGAAACTCTAAATATCTTATTTACTGATACAGTCATCACATTCATGTATAGGACTCAAAATATGCGCAATGCAATTTTCGGTTGGGTTATGTTATTAAAAAATTCAAATTCGACCTGAAAAAAAATATTTCCAAGGGCCAAATAAAACGACGGTGTTTCGGGCGTATCACCTATTAGTCGCTAGAGGTGCCATTTAAATAATCACTTTCAGAACGAAAAATATTAATTTCCAGGTTTGAATTTTTTTAAATTAATTTTTGTCAACATTAAAAACTGAAGTATTGCGGTTGAAAAAGCATTATTGCAATAAAAATGGATTTCTTGAATTCAAAATTATTGTTCTGTTTGGATGTCAGCAATTTCGATTTGGGCGTTCCAAGAATTAAACTGTAGCGGCGTGGCTTCGGATGAGGGCTGTCACGGGGCCGAAAGAGGAGCTCGTTTGCGGTTAATCACCTTAGACAAGACGGTAGCATAACGATAACCTGTAGTATTCGACAATTTTGCCAGACTCATTCTTCTTAGTTGATAATTTGACTATTTGGTCAAAAATTATATTTTTTTAAAATTAATATTTGCCGTTTTAAAATGCAACTGTTTTGTAGAAAATTCACTTTTTTGTATTTAAATTTCAATAATCTTATCGACATTTTTCTTCTTTCCTGACTGAAGAATATTTCTTCGTTAAAAATGTAATTCTTTTGACAAAAATACAGTAGAAAAAAAATATGGTAGAAATGTTATGTTCTTGGTTAAAAATGTTTGGTGGGAAATTCGCCTTTTTGGCTTGAAAACTTCAGAATTTAGTTAAAATTTTTTTATCTTGACTGAGGAACCCCTTTGATTAAAAGCCTTATTATTTTTGATTGTAAATTAGTCTGTTTTGGTTAAGGATTTAACTCTTTTTTTGAAGATTTTTACTTTAAGTTAAATCTAGCTTTTTTTTTATTTAAAATAAAGAAACTTTTTCAATTGAAATATCAACTATTACATTTTTCATTGAGAATCCACCTTTTTGGTAAACAATTCAACGACTTGTTTGAATGCTGAACTCCTCTGTTGAAAATTAATTTTCAATGAAACAATTTTAAATCTTCCAGAAGATAGACTCGGAACAAGGTGAATCTCAATTAACACAAAGAAAGAAAGTAATTGCTTTTTATAGCCTCAGAAATATATAGCCTAATACATAAAAATTGGAAATTCTCTTCCGCACCCAAATTTAAACTATTCTAAGCCATTTCTGCTTTGGAAATAGGGGAGAGTGGCACACGAGTGTTACCCTAACTTCGAATTGATTTTTTTATTATAAATTTTAATTGACGTGTAACTAACAAAAATAGGAATAAATAAAAATACCTCCAAGAAATTAACCATCTTAAATAAAAAAGATCTGATTATTATGTTTACTGAAAAAATATATATTTAGCAGGCGTTCGGCGGGACCCAGGCGTCACCGCCGGGCGCAGCTCGACATATACAGGGTGGACACGCTGGGGCTTTCAAAAAGTATACAACCCTTCTTAAATGCTAATGGTATTCTTATGGGCGTGTATGCGTGGTTGCATATATTTTGGTAAACCCCAGCGTGTCCACCCTGTATATAGCAGTTCTTCAAAAAACCTAACAATAATTTTCTCAAAAAACCTCCCTTTAAATTTTTGGCAATTTTGAATTTTCTTAAACTTGCACCTTGTTAATGAAAGTATCTTGTAACTTTAATGCTAGCCTCAAACAATTTTAGACCATATGATCCTGATTGGATGCCTTTCTTTTATTAGTAGAACCTTTTAAAAAATATTGGCAGAATAAAAAAAAGGTGGCTTTAGTATCACGAACCGTGCCCTGCCTTGATACTTTTCTTATTACTCGTGAAGATATTTAATTACATTTCGCTGAGGGATAATCAAAAAAGGATTTAAAGTTTAAGCATTAAACTTCATAACAGACTTCATTGTAAAGGCTGTTTGATGCTCCAAATTTATATCGTTAAAATTAAATGTACATCTTTTTCAGCAAAATACTAAACAGGGGAAAAAAATTAGGATTTGTAGATTATATTTTTGAAGAAGGTGATATTTTAAAATTTATTTTTAAAGTTTTTATAGGGATGACGAGTTTTTTTCGTACTTACGTTGGTTCCCCACTCACACAAACGATTTTAAATGAAAAGTATTAAAACTGCCACTGGATAAATATGAATGTAGTTGTGTAAAAATTAATATCGGATCTACGAAAGTGGATTATTTTTATCTGATTTGCGGTTTAGTACTGTGTTGTATTGAATAGAAAAATTCATTCATTTTGAATGCAAATTTTCTTAACGAGAACAAATTAATTTTTAAATCAAATCTTCAGTTATTTGTATGAAAAACAAATTCATTGCTATAAACAGAACTAGCTTCTAAGATTTTTAGCTTAAAATAATAATATTTCATTCTCCTGAAAAAATTAACAAACCTATGTAAAAACTGAGCTATTTACCAATTGGCGGCCATCCAGTTCGTGAACTTTATTTAATCGACACTGAAAGCCACGAACAATTGATTACAGAGGACCATTTTGCTCTATTTTGGCACCAATCCATTCTCTTGAAATCGAATGAGAAAATGTGAGGATTGAGATTACTTTTATCGCTGTACGCGAAACGATTTGTTTTCAATGAAATTCAACATGGGTTCTTTTACCTCATGCAGATGGAAATAAATTCTCTCTACTACTCAATTAACTGAAAGGAATAATATTTTCTTCCTCGGGTAATACAATTTTATGGTTAGTTTTATTTTTAATTTCACCATTAACTAACATAATTATGGATCATTGGGAATTAATTTAGATCAACTTTAATGTTTCATTCCTTGACGAATTTGTATAATTTTTAATCAGATTTTCTGTACATCTTGTAAAGTAATATTCTTAGGATATATGTACAGTCAAACCCCATTGTGAAGAGTACATCTTCTACCGAGTAATATCTTGATCCAATTTACCTTGGTGATACAAAATTATTCTTTTGACGATATCACTAACATAGGATTCTTAAACAGAAAACAAAAAGCTCTCATTAAGAATGAAACGCTTTGAATTAAAAACATATTTTAATCGTGAGTTAACATGCATTAAAAACTCTCAGTGAATATTAAACACTCACGAAATTCTCTAAATGAGATGAATAAGATTTGAAGATCGTGAGTCAAAGCCTCGCGAAACAATATGAAATTTTCGTATTGAAATTTCAGTTTCATTATAAAATTATATGCGGCGCCCACAGATGTGCTGATGAGAGATGACAGGGCTGAGGTATAAAATAAATTGTCAAGCACAATAGGTGAGATTTTCGCTTTAGGATATTTGGACGGATATAACCAATGGCACTGATGAAAAAACCACCCTTTGTTACTGATTTCAGTGCTATAGTGATGAAAACATAATGAGAAACGCTACTGGCGTTATTTTGATTTTAATATATAGCTAAGCTTTATTAAAGGTAATAAGAAATATACTTCAGGGGTTGTTAAAAACATCATGCTTTTTTCAAGATTCCTTCCACCCCTGGACTTCTTTGTGACAAATCATCAGAGAAAGCTTGGAATGCCAAGGATGGCGTCACAAATACGAACACCCCCTGATGTTTTAATGTCAAAATTTGTTCTTCATTTTGATTTCATAAACGCCTAAAATAAAGTACAAAACATACTCATATAATATTTTCCCAGACTACACAGCCGGAAGTGCCAGTTCTCAAAACAGGAAAAATAATGTAACTTTTCATGAAAACAGGGGTATAATAGGAACATAATTTTTTTTTAAATAAAATTAAGCTGTAGATACAATATTAAACTCCATCTCAAACGCTTGTGATTTCAAGCCAAAATATATATCGTTTTTATTTAGAAAAACTTGAATTTACCACAAAAACAGAATTAATTTCTACGAAAAGAGATGAATTTTTGAATAAAAATGTGAATTAAAAAATTTCTAGGGCTGATTTTTTCTAAGCGAACTTAAGGTCGAGGATTCTTTGCAAGGAGTGCACGCACATGTTCGACATTTTCGTCCTCAAGCGATTCCGGGCTATCCTTAAAAATCACGTACCACTTTAAAACTTTGCTTGACAATAGGCTGCCACTTCCATAATCAGTTTGTAACACATTAAACGTTTTTAAAGTACTTCTGCCAAAATGGAAATAAAACTTGATCCCCGGCTTTTCACTCTTTCCCGAAATTAGGACAAATTAAGAAATCTTCATAATTCGACGGCTCCACTGCAGAGAGCTCCAGTTCTTATTCAGTCCGCATACAGATCCAACTCGCGCTCTGCTCGTATAACTCTCTCAGTCATTTTTTCCGATTTTGAGTTTTAATTTAAGCATGCATATATATAGATATATATCATTTTGTGATGTCTGTTAAAATATCATACAATTATGTGCAATATTAAAGGAACAGCTAGGCTGTTCCAATTCAAGTCGAGAAGTTCAGTGGCAGGACTGCAAACATACATGTACGAAATAATGATTGAAAGGAGCGTGAAAAATGCGAAGATTTAGATTTTCGGTACGATATATTATATTTAAAAATTAAATTTCACAACGTTTTCCATGATTGATGTTTCGTATGTGTATTTTTTAAACCCTGGTACTAAACATTTCAAAATATATGATATACACAAGAGTTGGCGGACCTGTGAGTTAAATTACCACGTGATTACGTATGATCACGTGTTGCTACGTGAATTTGAGGTTAATGTTTATTGGCAAATGTTTGTTTACAGTATTGAGGTAAAAATGTAAGCTATTCATAAATAACGTTTTCACTATTTTGTAACCTATTTCTGAAGTTAAAAAAATGTTTAAACTTTAATCATCTCTCCTTAAAAATTTGCTAAAACTGACTTAGAGCTGTATAGGAACAAATAAAATTTGAAGCTATATACGAACGAAACCAGAACTTGAAGCATTCTTCAGTGGAGCCGTCTAGTTTCAAACGCATACTGCACACAAGCGATTGACGAGATAGCGATAAAATAAACCGTACCGCCTTAAGCCAGCTTAGAAAATAATCAGTCCCCGAACTTTTTGAGTGCAGTGTGTACTTAAATTTTTAACATGAAAAAATGAATTTCATAAAATTGTTTGAACTCTTAAACAAAAAACAATAAACTTCAACTAAAAGTAGTTTCACTTTCAACCAAAAAGTTTAATTTTCAAGCCAAGAAGACGATTTTTATAAAAGACAATCGAATTTTTAATCCAAAAAGACGAATTTTCTGTCCAGAAAGACGACCGTTAAACAAAATAATTACATTTTTGATTAGAAAATGTTTTTAAAGCTTAAATGAAAAGCACTCTAATTTAAATAAAAAATAGAATTGTTGAATCTTCAAGCAAAAATATTAATTTTCAAGTCAGCAGTAGCACTTTTTACCAAAAAGATTACATTCTTCAACCGGAAATATGAATTTTCAACCAAAAAGGTCATTTTTAACCAAATAGTTAATTCTTTAAGTAAAAACTATGTTATCAAATCTTAAATGGATTATTACCATTTCCAGTTCAATACATTTTTTTTCAACCAAAAAACAACGAACTTTTAATGGAATTTATTAAATTTTTAAACATAGATTTATCTTCAACTGATAAAAACTAATTTACAACAAAATACGTTTATCTCCAACCACATAGTTCATTTTTATGCTTCAAGCGATTTAAAATATGCGCAATTAAGCTTGCTATTGAAATATGTTATTAAAAAATTAAAATTTGACCTGAAAAAAGATATCCCCCGGGGCCAATTAAAGCGACGGCGTTTGAGGCGTATCCCCTTTTGATGGCCAGCGGTTCAATTTATCTAGTTCTGATTCCCACTTCTAGAAGATTTACACCTTTCTACAGGACCAAAAAGGAATTTTTTAATTTTGAATTTACAGGTGGAAAAATATTTATAATTTTTCTATATTGTTCTGTCAATATTCATAGCTCTAGAAATTGCCTTTTCACCTCCAAAAAAGAAAAATGTAGTTTCAAATTTCTTTAGATTTGCGCAGCTTAAGTATTCGTTAAAATAGAGGTCAAAACTTAATGATTTTTTATTTTTAAGAATGTAAAAAAATTCTTTGAAAGCACAGGTTTAAAACTTTAATGCGTATGTAGGCGGTTCTGGCCTGGATGTCGCATACAAACTGAAACGTGACAGTTGCTACGTAAATAAAAGTTGATGACTGTTTTTCAGAATCGGAACATTCTGATACGCCATTTTCTGATGAAATAAAAAATCCTAAATCTGTATAAAAGAGCTACATATAATTTTTCCTCAACTTTGGCATCAAATTTATCAACTGGCATTTACTGTGATTTTTATGTATTTTTTGTGTCAAAACTATTTACTATTTGTGTATCAAAGAGTAATTTTACAAGATTCAAGATTTTTTTAGTATATCGCATGTAATACATCAGGTAATGGTGAGGATCATGAATTTGTTTTTCTGAAATAAGTACAGTTACTCACTTTGTAGCATTAGAAGCTGCACTTAATTAAATGTACCTTGCGAATATATTAAATACGGAATTTCTAGAAGGGCATAATTATACATCTCGCTTTATACATTTAATGGCGTTCTATGAATGAAACCCAAATCATACCCTCAAGACTCTAGAGTTTCCTCATTTATGGCGCTACATACACTGAGGCAAATAGGTTTTTAAATACAATCAAGTCTCTTCTATATTCCGACGCACATATTTTCCGTCTCCTCTATTTCACCGCACCTCCCACTAAGGTCCCTGTACAAGTTCACACTCCTCACCGTCAGTGGCTGATCAATTGAAAAGAGGACCGAATAGTGAGGAGCCCGCTTTGGGTTGATTTGAGTGTTTTAGAATGATGTCATCTGAATACATACAACTTTTTCAAGAACAGATTCTAAATGTAGAAGTAATTAAGGAATGTATGTTATTTTTCATAGTTTTGTCGATTGACGACTTTTTAGTTTAACGAAAAAAAATATCCTGAATTTCAGGTTAGTGGCACTCTGACCTCAAATTTCATTAAGTTGCTTATATTTCGTGAAAGTAAAAGGTCATGAATCGACAGAAGAATGCAACATGACTAAGAAAATACTTTTTGAACTTGAAAAGATTACTATTCAGATCTTCATAACTTACCTTTACGTTTATCGTATTTTCTCCAAAAAGTCGTGTGCAGTTGCAGGGCCATGTACAAACCTTCCTGGCGGCTGGCATTTTCACCTCTACTAGTATGAGATACTTGAAAATTCAGACCATCGTAACTTACTTTTTTTTTTCTGGAAAAAAGTTGGCTGCATTCCTGTGCCAAGCATTGTGCTAACCTTCCTGACGCTTTCAGATATCCTTTCACGTCCGCGACGTCATGTCACAAAACTTAATATACAGCGAAATATTTTAGTCGTTTTCTGATTCTATTATATTGATATTTGGCTGAAAAATTGTTTTAAGTCCACAAAAATACCGAAAAACACTGACCTGAATAGTGTGCTGGGCATTTTTTCAACTACACAAATCGGGGACGTTGAAATGTTTCCAATTGGAATACATAATAGTGGGCAATCTCAACATGTGAGTACCCGCGTACTGCGCCTTTCGCTTCAGGCAAGAGTCGCAATCACTCTCGTCCATTAAACTGAGAAATCGCGTGGGCCAGCAGTTATAGGAATTAGTACGCCGCAGTTATTATACTCAGATACTGTTGCAGTTTTCTGTATTATTATTGATAATATTTATTGATTTGAAATAGACCCACGCTTTTTGGCACATTTGCAATTCAAAGCATTTATTTCAATGTTGTCATAGATACAAGGCCGAGGCAGCCAATGAATGTCGCTTGATTACAATAACTTGCGGATCTAAAAAAGCATAAACACAATTTTTACGATTTTTTAAAAGCAGCATCTCGGAGACCATGGTTTCGTATCTCCCAGATAGCTGTGGGCTAGAATAAAAGTAGGAATCAGAAGACTATTTATCATAGCATGCTAAACGCCAGTTGCTAGTGATCCTAGAGAAGTAAAAGACCCCTTCTGGGACACTCTAAATGACACAATAAGTATTTGCGAACATAGGGAAAGAATAATTCTACTAGGAGACATGAACGGATGGGTGGGCATTCAAAATCAGGATACAGAAAGAGTACTAGGTAATTTTGGGGATCCCAGAAAAAAATACAACGGAGATAAATTAGTTGGTCTATGCTTAGAAAGGGGTCTGTTTATTACAAATACTTGGTTTAGGCATAAAACGATCCACATGTACATCTGGTCTAAAGGAAATAGGCGCAGTATAATTGACTTTGTTGTCGCGGATGAAAGACTAAGAGTGTTAGTCAAAGATACAAGGGTCATGAGGGGTCCTGAATGCAATACTGATCATACCTTCTGATCTCAAAAATTAACTTAGGTCAGGGATAGAGAAAAAAGAGAACCAAGAAAGCAAAACAAACGCGATTTAAAATTGAGAACCTACGGAAACCGGATGTGCGGATAGATTTCCAAAAAAAGAGAATCGAAAGCAGGCGCCTGGACAATGTTACGGGATACCTTGTTAGATGTACGATCGAAGTGTGTGGTACCGCAATTGTAGGAAGAATGTCTGGTGATGCGTGGTAGAATGATGAAATTCAGACTGCATAAAAAGCAAAGAGAGAAGCGTACAAGAGAACTTTGAACATCGCAGGTCTTAGCAATGAGGAAAGAAATAGACGGCGAAATGATTATAGACAAGAAAACAGGATACTCAAAATATTACTCAAGGAACGTAAAAATACAATTAGAGCAGAAGAAGAGATGAAAATACAAAACGACTTTGAAGGAAGCAAGAAACTACTTTATAAAAAAATGAAAGGAAACAAAAGTACAGAATTTGTCAACATGAAAAATATTAGGCAGACGGAATACTAGAGGCTTTCAGAGACTATTTTAGGAGACAATTCGGAGATGAAGCTATAGGACACCACAACTGCGATGTTCAACACGATGCGATAGAAAACTCAATTGAGAAAGTCTGAGGTTAGGGATATAACTAAGAACTTGAAAAATGGCAAGGCTGCCGGGGTAGATGGTATTAACGCTGAAATGCCTAAACACGGTGGCGAGTGCATACCACATAGACTGTGCGAATTGATAAATTTATGTTTCGAAATGGGAGACGTCCCAGACGATTGGAAAAAAGCGATTATCGTACAAATATACAAGAGAAAGTGAGATAAAAGCGACTGCAATAATTACAGAGGGATTAGCTTATTAAGTACCGTAATTAAAATATATTCAAAAATACTTATTCGTAGGGTAATGAAAATAACAGAAGCCAAGATTTAAGAAGTCCAAAGTGAGTTTATGCCAGGAAGGTCATGTACGGATCAAATACTTAGCTTAAGGCAAATAATAGAAAAAAGTTTGAGAGTAGGAAAAAAAGTTTTTTGTGCATTTGTTGACCTAGAAAAAGCTTTTGACAACGTAGATAGAAGTAAACTTTGGGAAGTCCTGAAAGAGTATGGAGTCAATGGACGGTTCGTATAAGTTATAAAAACAATATATACAGGTAGCAAACCGAGTGTAAGAGTGGATGGGAAATTGAGTGACTGTATCGATATTATTTAAGGAGTTGAAAAAGGATGCGTTATCTCTTCATGGTTATTTATATTATTTATGGACAAGTGTTTAAGAATGGCTCTCTTCGACGAAGAGGGTGTGAATCTAGAAACAGTAAGGGTACGTGGGTTAGCGTTCGCAGATGATGAGGTTGTTATAGCAGAGTCTATCAAAGACTTACAAAGAATGTTGAATAAACTAGATGTAAGCATGAAGAGCATGGGCCTCAAAATTAACGCAAATAAAACAAAAAATATAGTGTTCGAAGGAAAGAGTGAGAAAACACCATGCAATATTTTATAAAATGATGAGAGAATTGAACAAGTTGATAAGTTCGTATACCTTGGTAGCTTATTTTCTAGAGACGGGAAGATAGATGAGGAATTAGATAGACGCATAAACGAAGGTAAGAAGGTTATTGGTAGAGCAGGTACCCTTATCAGAAGGAAAAATATATCAAATAAAGCTAAAATGGCAATGCATAATTCTAGATTTGTACCGACTGTACTATATGGTAGCGAGACTTGGACTTATCAAGAAAAAGATAAGAGTAAGATTAACACAATTGACATGAGATTCATGCGCATTATATGAGGGGAAAACTCTCATGGACAAAGTAGGTAACGAGATAATTCTAAAAGAATGTGGTGCAGAAGAGACGCTAGTAGACACATGGGAAAGAAATCTGTTAAGATGGTTCGGACATGTTGAGAGAATGCCAAATGAACGAATAACGATACAAGTGTATCAAGGTAAAGTAAATGTCAGCGTGCCCAGAGGTAGACCGCGGAAAGAATGGATAGAATGTGTGAATAAGACCCTAGTTAGAAGAGAGAAAAGAAGTCACAGAAACACAAGAGCCTGCATGAAAAAATGCATGGACATAAAAGAAGCTAGAAAAGTATGACAGAAAAGGAAAGAATGGCGGCAAATAGTTAATAAAAAGAGTGTCAGTAGAGTGAATGACGCCTGAAACAAAGGTTGTTGGCCACTAATGGATCCAAGTGAGGAACCTTACATAACGACTTCGTGAGGATCTTCGCTTGGGGTGATTGCTTGAGAGATTGATCAGCAACCTGGGTCGGAGCAGTGTTGCGGAAAAAACGTGTTATTTACACAAATAACACGAGAATTCTGGATCAATCTGAAAACTCTCTATCCCTTCCACACACTACTCCTTTCCCCTACCGAGTGAGTCACGTCTACCCCGAACGCGAAAAGGCAAACAAGGGGAGGTTTCTTCGCTAAAGGCGCACATTTTCTACACTTTGTATGCTGAATGAAAATCCAATTATCATTTTCAAAAAGAATTCTAGAAAGCATTTTTTCCTTTCCTTTTGTAACACAGCCCTTCATTTCTAGTTGAGTATAATAAATTAAATATTATTTTTGGATTTTGAGACAAATGTTATGGATGAAAATTTAAAAGTTGGAATAATCGATTTTCAATTTAATATAAACATGTTTTAGTATTTTATAATATTTTTATGAACTTCAAAGCAAGTCAAAAAAATTAATGGGTTTTGTATGATTTCAAGGATTTAAAGCGATTTCATCGAATTTTAAATGAGCTCAATATTTCAAAATATTTCAAAGGATTTTTAAGGAATTTCAAAGAAGTTTATAACATTTCCGATGATTGAAATAATTTTAATGGATTTTAAATGCTCTTATTACAGTAGTTTAGTTATTTCCCAGGATCTCAAAGGATTTCATAGGACATAAAATATTTAATCCAATTTCCAGGAATATCATTAGATTTTACATAAATTCACGGCATGATATAATATATAATACACATAAAAAAGGTGGAAAGCGCAGGAGGTTGAAATTCCGGGTGTAATTTCGCTACACAAAAAAAAAAAATAATATGGGTGAGAGTAAAATGAAAAATTACAGATCTTTTATTTTACCCTTTGTCAACCATCAGTTTTTCTAATACCGTAATTTAAAACAATTTGAAAGAATTTGCAAAATATTTAAATCATTTATGGTAATTGAAATGATGTTAAATATTTTAGGGTATATTTTAGAAATTCGTGAATTTTTTGAAGATATTAAACAATGTTCAGTGATTCAAAAAGATTTCAAAGGACTTTAATTATTATAGGGTATTTAAAAATATTCCAAGGTATTTTCAAAAGATTGAATGATTTGGAAATATTTACAAAATGTTCATGTGGCTTTAAAATGATTTTCTATGAGTTCAGAAGGTATAAAACCGTTTTATATGGTATTTTGAGAGATTCCATGGGATTTGTAAGGGATTTTAACAGATTTTTATAGGATTTTAATAAGTCTAAGGGGTTTTTAAAGCTCTCAAGGTATTTGAAAAAATCCAGGATTTCAGGTAATGTCATTATATTCTATTGAATTTCACGGATCTTTATTATCCTTATTATTCTTTTTTTCTCATATTTTTGCATTTGAAGTTAATTATATAGATTAATTTTTATAAAATATTAATTAATTTCATATTTTTATGTTCAATTATTAAGATTATATGTTTTTAATTTATGTTTATGTTATAAATCTTTGAAATAATAGTAAAATATTTTTTTAAAGATATTTGAAATCATCTTTAAATTCGAAAATAAGTTCCGTTTCGAAAGTAAGATCTTTTATTGCAAATTATAATAAAAATTGTATGGGTTTTCAGGATATTTTGCTTGTATTTATATATTAATGAATAGTTTTACAAGTATGAAGTACATGTTTTTATCATTATTTACTTTGCTAATACACCTCCACAATATTCTTCTTCTAATAATAAAAGGTTATTACTGGATGACACTGTATCTCTGTACTATCTTCTTCGAGCTCTTAAACTGATTATTTTCGCCTAATGAAGCTATTTTAAATTTGATTACATTTTCGCGTCTTGAATTCATTACAATAATCATAAATCAATTTAAATCTGTAAATTAAACTTTCATGCGGCAGTAGCATGAAAATAGAGAAAGCTTGAAGATCTTAAAAAAATGATGATAACTCCGACAATATAATAAAAACAAAAAAAAAAGCTTTGTTTTGTAAAGTTGCAATTAACTTTGAAAAATACTATTCAGGTTCACGTTACCGCTTGACATTATCTTATATTAAATCGAATTTATTTGGATGCGGAGTCAAGTATAAAATAATTGGCAGTTATGATACTGTTGGAGAAAATATGAATAGTGAAACCTTGTGTTAAAGAAATTCATTCTTCCAAAGACAAGCGTATAATGTTGCACGGTCATGATATTCTTAATTTTCGTTTTCGCCCTTATATTGCTTTATTTTTTCTCTATTGTAGAAGAAGTAGAGATGCAAATGGGTTTGTTATGGTGTAGATTTTGCAATTCGCAAAATTAAAGGAATTGATGAGTTCTAGTAAGGGTTATGGAGGTTCATTAAAAGTTACGATATTACTTCTGCTTCACCGTAGTGCAAACTGTTATTGAAATTTTGTTATTAAATTATACATTTCACTACATGAAGGGAGAATGTATTTTTGTTTCTTGTCTAGTATGTGCTATTGCATAAATAAATCCGTTTACATCTCCAGTGTAACTATAACCAGATTCTGCACAGTTGCCTCGTTAGAAAGAACAATAAAACGATTGAAATACTTTCATATATATCTACCTAAATTACATAGTCAACATTTAGACATGAGCATCACTTTTTTAAACTTCTATCTAAATCAATTAAAATATCACAATTTTATATTAGCTTCTAAAATATAATTTTATACCTTCAGAATTAACAATGGTTGCTAGGCATGATATATAATGCCCATCATGAGATAGGAAAAATATATAATTTTGATTTTGTATCTAATGATGCAGTTAAAGAAGAGAAACAATAAAATTTGCGAATTTCCTATCATTGTACAAAGACCGATATACACTAAACTGTATTAAACTGATTTCGCTTCACATGGAGTAAAAATGTCAGCACTTATTTCCACCTGTAAAAATATGTTGGAATTTCAATTTAAGAACTGCATTCATAATAATAAATATATTAACTACAAACATTGATTCAATGTAAGCACTAAAATATAGGTTATGATTTTTAAGTTTCTGTAAGAAATTACATTGTAAGAAATTAAAGTTAAATTACAAAACAAATTTACCTTAAGCGTAACTTAGTTTGCGTAGGTTTTTTTACAAGAGATAAAATAAATTTCAGGGGTTTCACGTGACATCCTAACCTATGAAACTGGTTTCGAAAATTGATTTAACATTAACTTTGAAGAATATTATTAATGCTTACTTATTCACAAAATAATTCACTTACCTTTATAAATGATCCGCTTGCTTCAGAAAATTGGAAACAATTTTGTGAAATTTAACAAATTTCTTAACGGATAACCTGGCGTCCACCGACGTTTTACTGCGTTTTTAGCATTAAAGGCTAAGATAGTCGCTGAATCGTTATTAAGTGCAAGCATGATAACGTAATTCAAAACCTCGTTCGGAATATTTATCTTCTTATGACGTTTTTTGCTTATTCAAGATACGAGGGTAGTTCAATAAGTCCTTAGAATGAAGTATAAAAAAAATTTTTTTAGGGTAAATTTTTTTTTATTTTTCAACATAATCTCCTTGGAGCTGTATACACTTGGTCAATCGCTTTTCAAGTTTTTTTAATCCTTCAGAAAAGTGCGTTTTCGGAAGTTCCTCAAAATAAGCACTTACAGAGGCAATGACGTCTTCGTTGTCGGGAAATCTCTGTCCACCGAGCCATTTTTTCAAGCTGTGAAATAAGAAAAAGTCACTGGGGGCTAAATCTGGTGAATACGGTGGGTGTTCGACCAATTCGAATTTTAGTTCTTCAATTTTAGCCATTGAAACGAAGCAT
>NC_046662.1:93385184-93401809 GCF_010883055.1 Belonocnema kinseyi
TGGAGTTAAACCCTTTAAATGAAAATGTTTGATTACCGCTCTGAACTCGTTTTTTTTTTCATTTTTCTTAACGAACAATTTTTTTTCAATTGGTTATAAAAAAACGTAAACTCAGAAGATGTGGACTGTGACTGCACCATATATCTAGCCGGGAGTGTTGCTGACTGAAAACAGATGATTTGGAGCGATTCGCGCGCCATATGTTGGTCATTCTAAGGATTTATTGAACTACCCTCGTAATATATCAATACATTAAAACTAAGCAAAAATCGTATCGCAAAAAAATAAATATAATTTCACTGGAAAACTATGTTTGAAAACAAAAAAGAAGTTGGTCAACGATTTCGCAGTCACGGCAAGTTTGGGAACCGCAGAACCAAAAGTGGGAAACCATATAATAAAAATTAGTTTAATTTTTCTTTCATAATTGATGAAAAAACATCTAAAACACAAAAAATTGGTCTTTGGCCTGTCACATATTTACAAACGACCCACTTACGGCAGACGTTTGTGGATATATGTCTTAAGATGTTTTAAAGGTTATGATACTTCTATTATGTACCATTTTTGACCCGGCTGGGTCCCGGTGAGAACTCGGTCAGATCCCGGCCGGGCAATTAACAAAATAGTATCCGGGTTTGACCCGGTCAGATTCTGGCCAGAAAAAGTCTTCTGGTTGGGTCAAATCGGGCTATTTCTACACGGGTTATAATGATTTTAATATAATTGAAAAAAATTTAACTCAGTGTTATGGTAAGAATTAAAGAAATTCAGAATTTTCTAAAGAATTCAAAACCTTTTCAAACAATTTAGAGAATTTAAAAGAATGCAGAGATTTCGGAAGATTTCAGAGAATTGAGCAGAATTCACAAAGTGCAAAAGAATTCACAAATTTCGGAAGAATTCACAAAATTCCGAAGAACGTAGAGAATTGAAAAAATTGTTACAATTGAGAAGAAATGAAAAAATACAGAAAAATTCGGAGAATTGCGTAGAATTTGGAGAATTCAAAAGACTTGGACGAATTCAAAGTTATGGCTGTTGCATTGTGAAGGTTTCGAGAGAATTAAAAAAAAACTTTAGAATAATTCAAAAGTGCAAAATGCTAAGAATTCATTCGGATTCTAAGAATATGTTTGAATTCTACAAAATTAAAAACACTCGAAGGAAGTTCAAATAATTCAAAGTGTATTTTGAAGTAAAAGATATTATATTATTATTATTATTTTTACATCTCGTCTTTCAGTTGCCGTGTGCAGTTGCAGCCTTGACATGCACAAACTCCTGCAAATATAAAATTACACGGCCTCAGCTTTTTGGGCACACACGCTCGTCGGTGACACATGTATTGTTTTCCATCTTACGCGTGCTTCTGATTGGTTAATCCCTACTAGTTACTTACTCATTTATTATTAACTTTGCAAGAAATCTTTATTATTATTTTCGACTCCATTTTTTATGAGAAATTCAAAAATATAAAAATGTACCTTGAGTACCAGGACACCCTGTAGACGTGTATGCGTTGCTTGAAGAACATCAAAAAGTTGATTTTTAGGCACGTAATGTAATGCCGAACAATTGTCACTTTGGAGAGGATAGATGAGGTTTTTATTTTGCTTACAACCAACACATTTTACTTATCTAACAAGGAACTCTTATGAAAAGTCTGCCTCCGAATTGGATCAAACTGGAATATCTTGTTAAGCATCAAAAACTGAAAGGGACATATTCTTTTATCTACAGAATAACGCTTAAGATTTTGAAATTATTCATTCTCCAAAATAGAGGGTGTCACGTAACGATTTGATTGTTTCATGCACAACAACACTATATTTTGTTGAAGTAATCTAATTATAAGGTTTTTTCTTATAGGGGTGAAAAGTAAATTTCCTCGATTTGATAAAAATCATTGATGGAGCTAAACCATCCCCTAACAAGTTTACAAGCACACATAAAATGGCCGAATAAATCTAAACTAAGTCAAAGAAAGTTAAAAAAAACATATGTATTTATTAGAAATATACACGAAAGTAACTTTATGTACTTTGTAATTTCCGGAAAAAGGCATATATAAAGGGGTAACTAACCTCGAACGCAATTATTGTTATTTTTTGTAATAATATGAAATGTTCGCGGTCAAGGCGAAATATTGAAAAAATATATATTTCATACATTGACCCGAGAATAACTTAACGTGTTTTGTGATTTCCGGAAGAATCATATGCCGTAACATTCCTTAAGATTACTTATCATACATTTGATGTAATATGCAGTATTCACCAACAAAACTAATTAATTACTTTTTGGTTTACAAGAATGTATGTATACTGTTGGGTCCAATCCTTTAATTTGATGGCAGGTGAACTAAGCTTAAAGATATTATTATATTTATTTCGTAATAAAGGTAACTAAAATATGATCAATTTCCGGAAATTGAAAACACAAACTTATTATCGCGCATATTTATCAAATTTATATATTTTTAATTTTTTGGCTTGAATTTAGATTCATTTGATAATTCATTACACAATTTTTAATGAAATTTGGGGGTAGTTTAACCCCTTTAAATATTTTTTAAGGGATTTGAAAAATGTTATTTTTCCTTCTCGCTGTAACAGGCCCTACATAATTATTTTTGGGTGCAAAAATGTTATATTATAACACACTATAACATTACCTTTTTTTGAAATCACAAAGTATGTAATCCGACTTATGTGCAGATGTATAATATGTTTTTAAAAGATTTTTTTGCTTGACTTTGGATTTATTGAGCCATGTTTTGTACGATTCTAAACACGTATGGAGACGGTTTACCTTCATGGATTTTTGTTATCAAATAGTGGAAATTAAATTTTTTATCCTTTATTATTCGGAAATTTTTACAATTTGTTAGCTTGAAAAAATATATGGTTGTTGTAAATGAAACAATCGAATCGTTACGTCACACTCCCATTTTTAAAGAACAATTTACACCTCTTTAAGTGTTTTCCGCAAATAAAAAATATGAGTCTCTTAGTTTTTGATGTTCTACAATTTATTTTAGCTTCATTAAAATCGAAGGAGAACATTTCTTAAAGGTTCCTTTGTAAGAGCTAGTAATCCTGCGATGTCTTTTGCTCTGAGTACTTGAGTGGAGGTAAGAGTTTTTGAATCATGGGATAGAATCTCGACAAAGTGGGCGGAAAACATCCAAAAAAGTCTTGTTGGCCATCGGAAAAAATTATGTTTGATTCCAAGAAATTTGGTTGAAACAAAATTTGGGTCAAATAGCATTTTTTATGAGTAGATTAAATTGAAAAATAGAATTTAAGTAAATTGTAAATGGAATAGTATATATTCATTTCCTGCGGTAGGCCTCCCATAGCTTACAATGCTTAGGCAATTTGTGAAATGGAATGGTATGTTGAATTACAAGGGATGAAACACAGCGATCGGAAAGAGGTCAAAGCTTGCTGCCCGAGCAAAGCGAGGGCTGCAAACAAACGAATTCCGATCATTTTGTTACATTCATAGTAATGCATATTATTTTTCATAGCAAATCAATTGAAAATTCCAGTACAGGTAGATATAGCACCAACTTTTGTACCTACCTGTGTACCCTAGAGCTAAAAAAATGTTTCAATCGTAGGGATGCAAACGCCGTGTTTCAACTCGCTCTACAGGTACCGAAAATCAAAGTTTATTACATCCTCCGACTAGTCCCGTCTAGGCATTATATATTATATAACACACGTAAACATCTTTTGAGTTAAGTTCAACTTGGTGATGTCGTGAGTTCATTTCCAAAACATTGATGTCAGATAATATATCACTTTAATCATCTAATAATGATTTCAAGTTGGTATAAACTTGTCTCAAGACGAACGTTTTTGAACTCAGAAATGAGACTGTTAATAGATGCGAAGAATTCAAAATGATTGACGAAAACTTTATTTTCAATTTAAACATTCAGAATATGTGGGTCTGAACGACTATTCACCTACAAATTTTGTTTAAAAAAACTAAAAGTTTAATTTTAATTTTCTTCAACAAAATAAAAAAAAATTATTTAAAAAATTAAATTGAAATTGTCATTTCCTATAAGGATCTCCTAAGCCGTATTTACGTCTTTCTAATAGCTTAAAAGATCCTTATAGAAAATTTTAATTTTTGTGAAAAAAATGGTAAGTGTGTGTACGTATGTGTGTGTATGACCTTCGCATCTCTTGCTTGGATATAGTTTAAATTATAACAAAGTCGAAGGATTTTTTTTCGGGAATGCCTAGAGAATCTGTGATATAGATAGCATTACAAATTTTACCCAAACCTATACATCCTTTATGATGTACCGTATTCATATGGCCGTTAACCCTATTGCTAATTTCACATCGACTGTAATATTTCCAGGACGGAAATAGCGGAAGGAAAATGAAAGTCATGTTGCTGAAACTCCACGAATATTTTCTATTGCGATCGTGCGGAATAAAATTAGCATTAACATGAAGCTAACGCAGTTCAAGAAACGAGTGGAATGCAGAGGAGCCCGAATGCGACCGCATAATTTTCTAATACAAATTTTCCGCGATTTCTCATGGCGCACGATTTAGAGTTACTTGGTCGACTTAATTAAAGGGCTTCGACTCAACTCCTTCCAACAATCCATTTCACGACACGACGTGGTATTAACTATCTGTCGTCATCTCTTTTCTCGAGTTACTACGACAGCTTTCACTTTAATATATGAGGTGAAGAAGTGCGAATAAGTTTCACTTCAGCTTTTATCGAGAAATTTATATCGTACATAAAAACAAGAAAATAAGTCGAAGTAGTTCAGAAAATGTTGAGTTTTTATTCCTCATGACTTTTAGATTAGAGGGGTGTGAGAAAATTATTACCGAGCCTTAAGATTTGGGGGAGGGTATACCCTTGTGACTTGTTTTAGTTAAGGAAATATCTTTGTTTTTCCAAGACAGGGTCAAAATTATACTTTTATTTTTTTTATTTTCTATATATATATATATATTATTAAAGCAACCGAAAGTGAGTATTTTTATGTTTCAAGAAAAAGTATAAAATGTGCGCTTATTGTATTCGCTTACTTCAGATGCGTTTGTCTCGAAAAGTGGTTTTTCACAATTACAATTTCAAAACTGCTTCGGTGACTTATTTTTCAACCTGGAGGTCTTAATCACTAACCCCGTGACATGGTTGCTAGGAAAGTGGATGCGACGATTTTTCGAGGAATCAATATTTAACTCTTTGGTATTTTCCAAATTTAACAAAATTACTCTTGGGAATCCGGAATGGAGTTTTTCATGTATAAAAGGATATCAGTTCTACACGACGTCATATTTAGAATCTGTTGCCATTCTCATTTAAGAGGAAGAGAATAATTTTCCTACATTATTTTACGTTTTGAACTTCCGCTGTCGGATATAGAGAAACCTCATAACCGTGGGGCTTCATGCCTTTCAAAATCGCTGAAATGTGATACACATCTCTATACTGAGTATGTTTATTGATATTTATTTTTAAAACAACTTTGAGGGAACATTCTGCTTTTTCCTCTAAAATAAGGAAAGAAGGTCCTAACAGAAAAAACTTTAATCGTCCGTTTGAAAATTCTGAGGATGTAATCCAATTGTCTAGAACCTACCTTTACTGTCTCCTCGAGTTTACACTATCGGTTTGAGTAAATAAAAAAATAGAAAATAAAATTAGGTTTAATGGAAATAAAATACGTTATTTCATACAATTTATGAGCCACGAAATAATTCTATCTGTATTTTGTATTTTTTCAGAAAAAGGTCCAAGGTTTAGTTAGCCCTATAAGAAACAAATGCAACATATTTTTGTTACAGATAATATTACGTGACGGCAATCAATTTAAGAGCTTGAATAAAAAAAAAAGTAATTAACACTGGTGTAGAAATAATTTATAATTCACATAATTGCATGTGATGTAGTGGGGACGGTTTAATGCAAACTTTTTTGCCCACAGAACTCTAATATCGAATGAAATTTTGATTAATTAAGATACGCTATACCTTTGTCGAAGAGCTCCAGCGCAGCCTCAAAAAACAACAACAAAACACATGTAAGGGACACTGTGTATTTAGTAGCTGTTCCGAACTTACCAGAACGATCGTCGCTGATGTATAGCCGAGGGGCTGCTCACTTAGAAATCTGGAAATCTCAAAACTATGAATGTAGCAGTTTCAATTAAATTCGCATAGAGAGTGCTAAGATTTCTTTGAGATTGCTGGGATTGTACAGAATTTCAAAACTTTTCGAGATCAGAACTTTCAAGGAGAAATTCGACTCGGCTAAGCTCGGCGGCATTCAGATAGATTCGGCAGTTAGTTCGACTCAAAGAGACAGCGTGTGCGTCACGAACGTGGGAATGTGTGAATGCTTCGTAGTGTAAATGCTCCGTGCAGGTCGAAAGATTTCCAAGATTTCTATGAGTAAAACTCTAAAATATACGTAAGGGCAAGCGATTCTTTTTGTTTGTAAATTCGCTCCGCAATCGGTCACTTTTACAACGCATAAAAGACACAAAGTTCTTCAGGTTACCTTTAATTTTTATGCTGACACCGTATTGCATGCCTTGTACTACTTTTAGGACATACAAAGTGCTTTACATATGTTTTTCTGTTGTATTTTTCAACTTTTTCGACTTTCCTAATTTTTTATAAACAATCCTTTTTTGCAATAAATATTAATAATTAATCATTTTTATTAACACAGTTAGATGCAGCTTTTTCTTACAAATTCAACGATACCAAAAACTCATTTTTCATATAAATGTTACTTATGTATCTTTTTCCTCAGAGGCGAAATTTGCTGTATAAGCGAGAGGCGAATGAAAGGGAAGTTGCAGGCGAGCTGGAAGCGAGCCGAGGTTAAGCTGTAAACGAGCCGAAGACGAGCCGGATGCGACCGAAGATGACCCGACGGCAAGTACTGTAAACATCACAAGAGTTGAAACTGTCCATTTTCAGCACCCATTTTACACGATACTATTTTGTAACAAATATAGGAAAGGTTCGATTTGAGAAACTATAGAAACAAGTTTTTCGGAAATTTATGGTAATTTTTGGGAATTTATAGTAAATTTACTAAAAGTTACAACAAATTTCTGGAAATTTTTGGTGAATTTGTAAATTACTTAAAGTTTCCGTGAAATTTCCGGTATTGGCCACTTCCCGCACGTAATACGTGCCTCAAAAAGCGAACATTTCGTGTATGCTTTACAAAAAGTCTGTTATTACATTTTTGGTTAAGATCCCGAGTAAAAATAATTCGTCTTGGCTAAGTCTTCGTCCCAGATATAGCGAAGATCTAGCCACGACGTTTCTGTAAGTCTCGACCCTGGCTGAGAGCGAGACTTTATTTTTGGTCTTCAGTCGCAATTTTTCGTCATCAAGCGGAACTCAAGAACACTGACAACAAAAGGCTGGCAAGACCTCCGAGTGTCACCACTAATCCAATTTAAATTTTACAGAATGTTTATATTGTTTATATTCATGGTATTTATTTTGTATGCATTAATAATTTTGTTTAGCTGCAATAATTATGTTCTTTGGATGGCAAATTTAAAAATGTGATCTATTTTTCCTATCACCACCTCCCCTAGGGGCTGTAAGTCCTTTTAGTTGGCGGGGAGGCTTAAGCGTGTGGGATATAGAAGTCAAACGAAACTCGGCCTGCTTGCGTATCGATATGGATGAAAGAATCCCTATAAAAGGGCTCCTCTGGGTATTTCGAAAAGGATACCTATAAACAGGCTTTTTTGGTAAGCATGATTGTAGTATGCTAGAAGCATTAATGAGCTTAGATAACACGAGCCTTCTGGATTCCTGGGTCGAGGTCTCTCCCGGACTGATGTACAGTTTCTGGTATCAGCACCAGAATGATCTGCGGCCAGCACAGCGATCAAGTCGTTCGTTTGTATGGTGGCCTGTGAACGGGTATTCATTGAGTTTTTTGCTCAATGCGATCAACTCCCTGAGCCATGGGTGTAGAGTGATCGTACTAATGGCACTTTGGCACATAAGGGTTACGCAGGTGCCCTAACGGGCTCTCGGAGACACAGGACGACCTCCCCGAGTAATTAGTCTTACCCTTGCATGCGGGGCGCTGCAGGTGCAGACATTTTATCCCCTTAGCTACTGGTGGGAACCAAAATGGATCACGCAAATCTAGATTCGAAAGAAGATAAAGCGTGGTGCCGGAGGGATGAAAGGGGTTGGGTCATGACGGGTCTAACATTACCCTTTCCTCCAGATCTGTCTCTTCGACAATCTATACTCAGACGGCGGCTGTGCCCCAGCTCTTTTGGGAGCTGAGAGATTGACGGTCCCTCTGAATGAGGCTATGGAAACTGGAGTAGCCAATCAATCCTTATTTAGCATTTTAATTTTAGCATTTTAAGCATTTTAATCAATAAGCAGAAGCACATCAACGGTTCCCTAAAAAGGAGAATGAAGAGACAAGCGTAGTGGGCTAGTGGAGCAGCTGTGGTACCTAGAACATCGGCGACCACAGAGCCGATAACCAGCACTGCGGTTCAGAAGCAAGGAAGGGGCTTAGTAGGTAACACGCTGGGGGGGGGGAGGGCTAAGCCTGTGAGCAATCACTAGGCAGTGCAGTAGTCGACGAGCAGGGATTCGTTGGGGGGTTGGTCTGACAGCCGCTCAGAGGAATGACCCCCTGACGGTGGTGGTGGCGGATACGAGCTATCCGGCCTCGCTGCTCACTATAGAGTAGTTTAAGATCTTTAGGGAGGCGACCTTGAGGGCACTCCACAGAGTGTCCCCAGATCAATGGCCAAAATTCAAGACCTCCTTCTGCAGGAGAGGGATCTTTATATTTGTGACAGCTAAACTAGCGCCTAAAGCTTTGCTAAACAAGGCTCATGTCGAGACAAGGCCTTGGAAAGGCGCATTTTTGAAGGTGAGTGGAGTTTATTTGTTCAAGAGAATGGTTAAGGCTACGGCGTGGTTCCCAGGTAAATTAAAAGACCCGCCTGTGGTCCTCTTTTCGTTGCAGGGATTCGGATTTCGGGGCATTGATCGCACAAGGTGTGCCTACGGCAGTCGTGGAATGGACCTGCCATATGTTGGGCAATAGGAACCTAACTGCGACTAAGGGTGATACCACTTTATGTGGAACCGTTGACTCGGGGTGTCCGCACGGGGGTGTTTTATCGCCCTTGCTTTGGTGCCTGGTAGTGGATGTAATGCTTTATCTACTCACGAGTCAGCACCACTTCGTTATAGGCTATGCAGACGATATACTGGTTATCGTGCGCGGCCAGCATCTGGATGCGCTCTTCAGAGTAACTCAGCAAGCACTAAGAATACTAGATTCATGGTGTAAGAAAACTGGACTATCAGTCAGTCCGAGTAAGATGAATGCAGTTGTATTCGCCAGAAGGTATAAGTGGAGAACCGCGAGTACATTGCAACTGGCTGGACAAAAACTGGAAATCAAAGGGCAAGCCAAATATCTAGGAGCCATTCTGAATAAGCACCTGCCATGGATCGAGCACCTGGAAAACAAGTGCAAAAAGCTATTAGCAGTGCAGCAGGCTCAAACTGTCTACTGTGAAGTCTCGACTGGAAATAATCAGGGGAATGACTCTGAGAAGCATCACTGGTCCCTCGAAGTTGCCACCTACGATGGCTCTGAGGTCACTAATAGGTTTGGAACCTATTCATCTCACCTTAGAGGCCGCGGCTGTGAAGGCGGCCTTAAGATTAAATATAGTAAATGATAACAATATTTCGACAGTAATGCGGATACCAATCGACATCGCGAGGAGGCCAATACTGAGCATTATCAGGGACAAAATATCCACGCGTCGCTACTTCTTCGACAATAAGTACCAAGTTAGCCTATCCCCGAAAGAGGAATGGGTTAACGGTGAGGCACACCTGCCCAGTGATAGAGACAACTAGTTTACATATGGCTTCAGGGACAAGGAGAATACTGGAGCAAGTGTATATCGTAGAAGGAATGGACCAGACTTTACAATTGCAATGGGGTCCTACGTCACAGTTCTTCAATCTGAGATTATAGCCATGCTCCAGTGCGCCTATAAGGCAACGGAGTATGGCAATAAAAGAAACATTTTTGTATGCTTAGACAGCAGGGCTGCTATAATGGCCTTAAAGGGAACAACCACCACGTCGCTACTAGTATGGTAGTGCTTTAATGCACTGAATAAGCTAGCGTCAGAAAACCGAGTGACTCTGCTCTGGAACCCTGGATACAGTGGCATCAAGGGGCAATGAGATTTCGGACAGGCTAGCAAAGCTATCAGCAAAGGAAATTTTTACTGGACTCGAGCCAGTTGTAGGCATTTCCAGAAGGTTAGTTACTGCAGATATTAACAGTTGGCTGATCAAGGAACATCAGAATGAGTGGCATTTTGTCTCTGGCTGCAGACAGGCTAAAACACTCTTGGGCTCAAAGCTAAACTCTCACCGAGCAAAGGAATTACTCAAGCTTAGGGGAAAGAAGTCAAGTTCCTACCAGAAATGTTTATAATACATGGAAACCTCCGGTATCACAGACATAAGATAGGGCTTGAAGAAATTCCCCTCTGTTCTCTGTGCGAAAAGGATAATGAGATTTCTACTTAAATTCCCTGTCTCTGCCCTGCGATTGCGGGGAAACGTGTAACACTCACAGGCATTTACTGCATCAATGAGTCTGAAACATCAGATAACAGCGTGGCTGTGGTCCTCTCCCTATAGACAGGGCTTTGGGGTCACGCTCAATGCTTATAAGGCGACGCAACCGCATCACTTAATGGTCAAGGGCTGTTACGTTCTCGACCCAGAATAATAATAATAATAAATTTCTATCACTAACAGTTCACTAGACACTTGTAGAAAATCACAGTTTTAAACTTTTTGCGGAAAAATTGATATGCCTGTAGCTCTTGAGAGCCTAGTTACCTGCTTCCTGCCTCGCTACTTGCTTCCTGGAAATAACAGACCCTGTCGGTAGGACTTTTAGTTTGTAGAGGTCGCAGCATAATGGACAAAAAATCCACAAACGAAAACTTTTGTAATTTTGACCCTGGAAAATATGGGACATATAAGTCTTTGAGACGAACTCAAGACGAACTAAATCGAACTTAAGACAAAATATTTTAAATTGGAAATGCATCTGTTTTGGTTCAAAATTCTATTCATTGGTTGAAAATTCGTTTTTTTTTAGTTAAACATTAATTTTCTAACTGAAAATTTGTGTAATCAATTTTTGGTTGACTATTGAATGTTTTTAGTTATGACTCAATGGTTTTGAATTAAAAATTGAAGATTCAACTACTTCACTGTAAGTTCAACTAACTTGTTAAAGATTTATTTTATTATTTGAAAATTTATAACTTTGATTAAAAATGTATCGTTTTTAGTATAAAAGCTATTTGGCTTGAAAATTTAAGTTTTTTTTCAAAATGGTTGTCGCCGTGGCTTGAAGATTCTATTGTTTTCGTGAAAATTCAACTATTTGGTTGCAAATTAAATTTTTGGTTCTAGATCCCTATTCTCTGGTTAAAAATTCCACTTTTTCTAGAGAAAACATCTTTTTGAGTTGAAAAATGTATCTTTTTTTATTCGAAAATGTATCTTTTTTAGTAGAAACGTTTTCTATTTTGGTCAATACAGAATCTGTTTTGGTCGAGAATTTCACTTATTTGTTAAAAATTCATCTTTTGAAGTAGAACTCAATGCTTTTGATTGAAAATAACATCTTTATGGTTAAAATATCAGCAATTGTATTTTCAGTTCAGAAATCATATTTTTCGTTAAATTCGGCCGTTTTCAATTTAAAATTAAAATCTTTGTGTGTTTCAGAGATCAGATTTATTTTCTGTGTTGAAGATTAATTGTTGTAGTTACAAATTAATCTTTTTTGTTAAAAATTTACTTGTTTTGGTAAAAAATCAATCTTGGTTTGAAATTAATCTTTTCAGTTTCGAAAGTCAAATCTTTTCTAGAAAACACGTCTTATTAGCTAACAACTGAAATTTTTCTGTGAAATGAATTTTCTTGGCAGAAAACCAAACCATATTGTTAAAAATGCAATATAACACGACCTTAAATTTCACATGTTTTATATCAATTTAAATATAGTATTTATACATTACTTCTATCATAGATAACACAGTCCGGTAGATTTTAAAGCCAGAGACCAGGCCTAACATTTCCGAAGGATTTTGATGCGCTGAATCCGAATCCGAGCTCAAAATTGCTTCTGTACGTCAGGTTTTCAAGATATCCCAACCTAAAAATGCCAAAAACGCGTTTTTTAGCTGTTTTTGAGGTTATGTAACCGAACAAGAAAAATGTATACCTGAAAAGCTAATATGGAATTTGATAGTACTAATCTTCCCCTTTCAAACCTACTTGGATTTATTATGATATCTTTATTTTTCACCAAAATATCGTAATTTGAAATTTTTTATTTTAGCGTTTTAACCCATTAACGCTGAGGTGTTGAGATGTATACAACGCATTCTCTATTGCTGACGGTACAATATTTTTTTTTCAAAATATTATCTTAGGGGTTTTAGGGGGTGCCCTTTCTATTGCCGGTGTCAGCTTTTTATTATAACCCCTAGAAGATCCAATATGACGGCCACAATTTAGGGCTCTAAAAAAGAACAAACGATCCCGCACAAAACACCAACAAAAAAGCGTGCAGTCGTTCGGAACCAAACTTCGCACATTGATAAAACAAAAGAAGGCGGTCTGCGCGGAATGCTACTGCGCACTCTGTGTGTATTCTAATATTCACATTCGCTGTATGTGCGCGCCGTTCTACGGCGCAAACAGTCTCCGATCCCTAGCTGGCTCACTGAACTTGTAGAAGTTGTAACAAAAAACTGACACCGGCAATAGAAAGGGCACCCTCGAAAACCCCTGAGTTAATATTTTGAAGGAAAAATATAGTACCGTCAGCAATAGAGAATGCGTTGTATAAATCTCAACACCTCCGCGTTTATGGGTTAAAACGCTAAAATAAAAAAATTTCAAATTACAATATTTTGGTCAAAAATAAAGATATACTAATAAATCCAAGCAGGTTTGAAAGGGGAAGATTAGTACTTTCAAATTCCATATTAGTTTTGTGGTAGACATTTTTCTTGTACAGTTACATAACCTCAAAAACAGTTAAAAAACGCATTGTTTGCACTTTCAGGTTAGGATATCTTGAAAACCTGACGTACAGGAGCAATTTTGAGTTCGGATTTGGATTCCGCGCATCAAAATCCTTCGGAAATGTTTGGTCTGCTTTCTGGCTTTTGACTTTTGTCAAATTTTGTCGACCTGTGTAATTTATTTCCCTATTTTCATGAAAAATCACCGTATTCGTATATTGTTTTAAACTTAGTAGCTTTTTATACGACGGAAGTTTTATAAGGCACTCTTACAAATGAAAAACTATTATTCTAGTAATAAAACAGAAAAGACTTTTTGTAGTCTATGATGTAGTTTTAATTTGTAAATAAATTTGACTAGTTGTAAGAAAATTAAGTATAATTCCGGGGTGAAATTTATTCTGGATATATTCTCAAAAGATTCGTTTATAAGCTTCTTCGATCCGCTTTACATCCACCCATCTCATTTCATACTTTAGTAAGATAATGGGAATGCAATTCTCGTTTGATATGAAAAAGCTTCCGTAAGATTAAAAGCTTTAATAGCAATACATCATTTAGATGAAGGTACCAGGAAATCATATATTGAATTTCTTAAGTTGCATCACGCCTCGACGATAAACGTATAAAATCTACTTTCAATTTAAAGACCAACTGTTGCCATAAAATGAACGTAAAAAAGTATCTTATTCAGACGAGAGTCACTAAGCGAAAGCTTTCATGTTGAGGTATTCTCCCTTCATGAAATTGAGCTTATTATAAAAGTTATCTCATTAAAAAATGCGAAACATACTAGCGGCAAATTAACAAGGGATCTAATCTTGCACAGCAATTTGTACAACTACGTATAGGAGTATATATCTGGATAAATTTCTAGCATTGTAGTCCCAAAATAAACTGTCCATGTTAAAAACCGAGTCATCGTGGCATTTTTGAAGTTGGAACTTCGAAACACAATTTTTCCAGAAGAACACATCTAAGCTTGGCGAGTGTCATAAGCGAACATGTTATTCATTTAGTATTGGTCCCAGTCTCATACATCACTCAAACCCAAAAATAATTCGGACCTCAAAGTAGAAAAACGCGAATATTCCCTGAACTCCAACTGGCCGTTAGGGCCCGTTTTATGCTGACGCCCACATATACCTGTACATTACACATATGCATATACATTGGAAACGGTTCAGACGGCCCCTATTTGCGCAGTTAAAAAAGTCGCAGCTCATCACGCACATCAGTGTTTTTGTTGACATACAAAAATTTGCCAACTCAAAATAAGTATAATATAATCAAAGAACGACTCAACTATTTCGCGGAATAGTGAGTTTTGCAGAATGATGTCACGGACAAGGTGAGGATATGTGGAAATATGAGCCGTCAGACAGGTTAGTACATGGTACTGCAACTACATACGAATTTTGGGAGAAAATCTTCTAAACGTAAAGTTCAGTTATTAAGTTCTAAGTAGTAACAATTTTTAATGTAGAATGCATTTTTGCAATCAGCTTTCTTTATCCTTTCATCGATTAAAGAGACCTTTAAATTCCACGAAATACAAGCAAAGTCAGAAATTTGAGATAAGAGTTTCACTAACCTGAAATGCTAGATGTTTTGTTTTATTTTTTGACATTGAAAAGTCGTCAATCGACAAAAGAATAACAAATGACTGAGAAACTAGATTGTATATTTGAAAAATATAGTACTATTCGTATCTTTTTGCCTCACTTGTACGTTTAGAATCGCTCGATAATTATGACCTCGAGCGCGATTTTTAAATATTCCTCGTGTTTCATCACAGTTTTTTGTCATCAGTCACGGACTAGTAAGTCAAGTTTCTGAAAAGTTTACGATGCTATGAATCAATTGAATAAAATGTATGCAATTTTTTACGACAATGCTGTAGTAGGTACAAAGCCAGGAGTATGGTGAAGTTTGGAGTTCGTCTTTTACCGCTGTTGTCTTTACAGAGCGGCCGCGAGCGTTGAAGATGACATTAGTCGCTTCTGGATCTTTTTTTAGAGCGAACATGTGTTACTCCTTCGGCTTTCATTCGCCTACTTTCTGAAGTTCTAGGGAGATTCTTATAATGCGATAGATGTTTAGGAAGCTCGTTTTTCGAGCTCGCGCAGTACCCTACTGACTCATTGATGTTTGAGAATTTCAGTACATGCAGAACAGGTACAATTATTTTTAAATCGGGGAAAATGACTATTTTTAATTTAATGATAAAATAATATGAAGAATTACCAGGAATTTGATGAAAAAAATTATGCAAAAATAGTGATCATTGCTAACTGTTATTTAGAACAAAAAATGAGAAATAGATTGTTAACTATGTAACTAAAATCTCCGGAAGTATCAAATTAACCATTTTAGCCCAAGCGATGAGTAGTTTGAATAATCATTTTTAAGTTTTATCCTGAAATAGAAATTCAGCGTAACCACACAAATAATTTGCGTTACAGATTTTTAATAGACATTTTGCGAACTTTTTCTTTTTTCTTTTTTTTAACAAAGTCATCAAAAATTTTTGAACATTAGTAAATGATATTTTGATATAATCAAAAGCTGATTTCATATGCAACCGGGAATTCTAACTCTAATGATGTCCCGGAATTATTTGATTCTAAAACATATTGTTTTCAAAATCAAAATATAAAAAGCTTATTTTGTTCTTTATCACCAAAAAATGTTTGCATGAACTGAGGACTACTCAAATATTTAGGTAAATTATTGAAAATGTAAAGACAATTTTGCAATTTTAAGTTTTTACGAAAAATGCACGAAATTTAAGTAATTTCAATCAAATTTCAAATTTCGTCAATTAATTGGAGAGAGTGTAGATTTCTCTACAAGTTGCAGCAAGTAAAATTACATTACGTCAATTTATTTCGATACTACTTTTTAAAGAATATGTTCTCTAATTCTTTCAAAACTCACATGGATATTAAAGTAGCTACAAGTTCATAAAAATTTATTGTTGTTGTGAAAAAAGAAAAGATCAGGCCTCATATTTTTCTATGGAAAACAATATATTTCAGCTCCCCAAAATTGCATCGACTACCAGGGCCAGGCTGACTAATATTATATGTATTTGATGATATGTAATTTACGGACCTAAATTTAGAAAAAAATTTACATTTACAGGAAAAGTGAAAAATTTATGGGAAAATTATGTGTCAACTTTTTAGCAATCACCGATGAATGCAAAGCTTCAATTCGATTCAATATGTACAGTACTATATCAATATTGAAAAACAAAATTGTACCCTAACTCGAACAGTAAGTCAAATGAAAGATTGTAATAACAATTGAATTTTGAGAAGAATGTTAATAAATAAAGATAGCGTATATATATTTTTCAAGTTGTGAAAACAGACAATGAAAAGTAATATCTATGTCAAAGATGAAATTCCTACATGGAGAATAATGAATTTTCGATAGTAGATATTTAAACAACAAGATA
>NC_046662.1:93401909-93416798 GCF_010883055.1 Belonocnema kinseyi
GTAACATTTATTGTCTCTTTGAGATATAAGGTTTCAATATATTTTTATGTTAGACTAAAACACCCTCTTGAAGTTGTCCTCCCGAAATTCTAATTTCTCAAATTTTCTTTTTGCATACGTTTGTACGTCGTTTGTACGTCGTGTGTACTGTTTGTACTTTTAATACTTCGGTATGTACCCTATTGGGTGCCTAGCCAGGGGGAAATCAAAATTTCGTGCTATTCCCTCGAAATTCACATTCCTTACATTTTCTAGTTTCTTACGTTTGTACGTCGTTTGTACTGTCCGTACTATTAATATTGTCGTTTGTACACTTTTGGTTGCCCGCCGAGGGGAAAATCAAAATTTCGTGCCATCCCCCCGAAACTAAAATTTCTCAAATTTTCTTTTTGCTTACGTTTGTACGTCGTTTGTACTGTTTACACTTTTAATATTTTCGTTTGTACCCTCTTGGTTGCCTGGCTAGGGAAATCGAAATTTCGTGCCATCCCTCCGAAAATAAAATTTATCAAATTATTTGTTTGCATACGTTTGTACGTCGTTTGTACTGTTTGTACTTTTAATATTTTCGTTTGTATCCTCTTTGTTGCCTGGCTCAAGGAACATCAAAATATCGTGCCATCCCGCCAAAATTAAAATTTCTCAAATTTTATTTTTGAATATGTTTTACGTCGTTTGTACTATTTGTACTTTTAATATTTTCGTGTGTACCCCCTTGGTCGCCCGGCAAGGGGAAAACCAAAATTTCGTTCCATCCCCCCGAAATTAAAATTGCTCAAATTTTCTTTTTGCATACGTTTGTACGTCGTTTTTACTGCTTGCACTTTTAATATTTTCGTTTGTACCCTCTTGGTTGCCCGGCTAGGGGAAATCAAAATTTCGTGCCAGCCCCCCGAAATTAAAATTTCTTAAATTTTCTTTGAAAATGAAAATATTGAATGTACAAACAGTATAAGTGACATACAAACGTATGCAAAAAGAAAATTTGAGAAAGGACCCCGTTCTAAATGTATCGGAAAATGGCTTTCGGTGGATTTAGCTGAAACTTTGTAATTACAACAGATTTTGTTACAAAAGCGATGTCAACATAGAAATCACGGTTCAGATCGTGGTCTGTCGTATTTTCACCTACACCGTTGACTCATACAGCGCGCTTCTCAAAACGATCAAACGCTAAGCGCCCAAGATTTTAACTTGACTAATTAATCACTTCTTTAAAGGCAGAAATGGTACTCAAAGTAATATTAGTTACTAGTGTTCACATACCGATAATAACATCCTACCCTTTGCAAGAGCGTTGAACGCTAAGCGCTCAAGATCAGCGAATAAAACCAATCCTAGTAACTTTAGCGACAAAAGCGATGTCGCCATAAGAATCACGCATCAGAAAGTAGTCAGTAATATGTTTAGCCAAACCAATGAGTTATATTGCGCGCTTCTCGAAACGAACAAACGCTAAGCGCCCGAGATTTGAACTTGACTAAGAAATTACTTTTTTAAAGACAAAAATGGTATCCAAAGTAATATTAGTGACTAGTGCGCACTTCGATAATAACAGTGTACCCTTCGCCAGAGGGCCGAACGCTAACCGCCCATGATCAGCGAATAGAACCGATCCTAGTAGCTTTAGCGACACAAGCGATGTCTACATACGAAACACGCATCAAGAAGTGGTCAGTTACATGTTTAGCCAAACAAATGACAATATGAGTCAACACTGTTGACTCATATAGCGCGCGTCTCAGAACGGGCAAAAGCTTAGCGTTCGGCACTCTTGAGAACAGTACAATTTAATTATCTGAATTTACGCACTAGTTACTAATGTTACTTTGGTACCATCTCTGTCTTTAAAAAAGTGATGAATTAGTAAAGTTAAAATCTTCGGCGCTTAGCGTTTTATCGTTTTGAGAAGCGCGCTATATGAGTCAATGGTGTAGGCGAAAATATGAAAGACCACGATCTGAACCGTGATTTTTATGTTGACATCGCTTTTGTAACAAAATCTGTTGTAATTCGTTTTATTCCCTGATCTTGAGCGCTTAGAGTCGCATAGGGCTAAAACTGTCCATTTTTTTGGATTTTTTACGGATATTTCATCCGGCACTTATAACCTTAAAAATGACAAAGTTTCAGCTAAATCCACCGAAAGCCATTTTCCCATACATTTAGTGCGGGGTCCTTTGAATTTTGAGGGGACAAATACGAAATTTTAATTTCTCACTAGCCGGGCAACCAAGAAAGTACAAAAGAAAATATTAAAATTACAAACAGTACAAACGACGTACCAACGTATGTAAAAAGAAAATTTGGGAAATTTAAATTTCGGGGCGATGGGTGAAGTTAGTCCCCCGAAATCAATTTCGCCCCTAATTTCGTAACCAGGAGGGTACGGACGAAAATATTGGATGTACAAACAGTATAAACAACGTACAAACGTATGCAAAAAGTAAATTTAAAAAATTTGAACTTCGGGGAGCCAACTTCATGGAGGTGACTAAGACATCTAAAATGTTAAAATCGTACAGGAAAACATGCAGACCTCTGTCGGCGACTTAATGGAGATTATCGACAATATCATTCGATGTTGTTTCCTGCCGTATGCTAAGTATTGAAAAAATGATAATCACTAATACTTTGTTTAAAATATTAATAATAATGCTGTGAATCGTTTAGGGTAAACCTACAATTTTCTTCGTGTATATGCCTATTTATTTTACTAGGACACAGCGCACTGTGAGAAGTGGTTCATGTACGTTTGGAAATCTCGAATCGACTTTCATTAATTGCCAGTTAATTGCTAGCATACACGTATGTATTCGTGGACTCGCGGCAGGTATATGTGGGCATTCGGTGCTCAATAATCGGTTGAACCTGCACAATGTAACCTCGTTATTGCATTCGCTTACGTATTTATACTCTCGCCTGTTCCGTTTACACCAAAATCAGCGGGTAGCAACATGTCATATGAAACCATAGTAATGCCGCTTTAAATAAACGCTCGCACTACTTAAAAACTTTATCCCTCCCAAAGTTATGGCACTCCAAAGTTATGGCACTGGAAAATTCATCTTTTTTCCTCGATTTCAATATAATTCGAATTTTTTATCAGTAGCTCGCTTCCACTGTATCTTAAGATATAGTATTTAAAAAGAAACAATAGCACATGCAATTTTTGAAAAAACAAAAAAAGAAGAAGACTAAACTTTAAATGTCATGGTTTTTGAACGTAATGCATTAGGAATATTTTATTTGTGGAAATCTATAATGATAGTAAAATCGGGGGAAGAGTCAACTGCCGAGGGTAATAAGTTTGGGCCTGTTAGAACTATAACATGTCCATAGTTATTAGTTTACAGAGAATCGACCCGGTCGCCAATCATTTGCAGACAATTTTAATGTAAGATTTTCACAAATATGAAAGTTGTTAGCAAAACTCAAAAGAGCAAATTTGAGCGAAAAATATGAAAAATTGCAAACTTTGTTAAGACATATGTCGAAACATGTTATAGCCAAAAGACCTTATTTTTCTTAGTTTCGTGAGGATAATTTAAATTTATTTTTTCTTCGTAAAGTGTATAACACGTTACATGCACTCAAATCGATAAAAATGGCTGGCGTCCAAAAAGTGGTAACCCACATTTTTATTTTCTAACAGGAGACAGGACAAATTTTCGCATTTTGCCATTTTTATACTTTAAACGACAACTTTTAATATCATGTTAGGTGGTCAAGCGTCCTTTTCCACGATTCGATAATTTTAAAATAAATATGTCACAACGTACGTTATTTCTTATGAAATTTTTTTAGCCATTTGTATCTGCGATTTACATAAAAAAAATTTAATTACAATTATTGAAGAAGTAGTTTTCTGTAATGAAAAAATCGTGTGATCCGTCTAAGAATTTTATCATTTCATTGTATACTAAATGCAAAAATGAGTATGAGGAATCTTTCAATGATGGAGAAAGTGAGGACTTGTTGAATTGAATTTGAGGAACTGTAATGCACTTTCAAAATAGAAGAATATAAATGAAAAGTATTGAGAATTATTGTTTTTTTTTATTTTCCAAAGATGTGTTAACCAATCAATAAAAAAAAACATTTTTGAAAACTCTTATGTGATATAACAACGTTTTTATAACAAACTACAAATACAAAAATAGAGTAATAAAACATACCATGAGTTCGAGTTTTGTCTTTAGCACGCACACGTTTTCCTTTCGGTTTCTCGTACTCGTCATCACTTCGACGCAGGTCGGGGTTCATTTCACGCGATCGCATTTTTCTCAATTAATTTCAACGGTAAGAAGATAAAATGTTACCAAAATGTTTAGAAAACTGTGTTAAACAACAAACTTCCATGCAAGGAGCAAAAATTAGCTAAAAAATGAATGTAGAAACAGGAAAATTGAGCGGTCCTCACCTGATTTGATAATTGTTTATACGCAGCTGAGAACGTGAAACGCGATGCCGATAAATCATATCCTTGTTTAAGGCCACGCAGAAATAAGTTACGATCGAAAACGCCCACATGGCAACTAGATGCACTTTTTCTCTCAGCACCTTGGAATAGTATACAAAAATTCAGAGCTTCCATAAGAGTCAATTTGGGGTTACCCCCTTTTGGTCACTAGGTACACCCGGGGTTACCACTATCGCTAATTTTGATTTAAAAAAGTCTAATAATTCTCGGTTTGGACTAGCGGTTTGCTGGATTTGAATTTTTCTAACATTATTGATACACATTTATTAGTAAATAGAAAATAATAATACTTTTGCGGTTCTCAAACCTAGTAACTTCACAGTTTATTATTCAGAATAGTAATATTCTTGAAAAAGTGACGCTATATCCTGGCTTGCTATGGTATTGTTGTAAAAATAAATACTATAATATCACATTTAACAACCAAAAGTTTCTCTGTGTATCTCCGTGAAATTAATTAGAACAAATAACAGTAAGTAACATTAAACGATATTAATGATCTATAAAGAAAATTGCGCACAGAACTATTGAAATATACGTCGCATGTCAAAATCCCACTTTTACGACCAAAATAAGCATAACAAACAAATAAATGAGGTCCTATACAGTGAATCTATAGTTTATTTTGACAAAAAATTGCTCCTTGTAGCTATTAATAACTAATTTTGTTTTTAATGTTCCATTTTTTTTATAAATGATAATATTCTCCAAAACGGAAACTTCGCATGATCCTGAATCATACAAGGTCTCCTCTATTAACAAATGATCCCTTTAATTCGTGGGTGCTTCCAAAAATATCACGTAATTTTTTTAAACACATTAGCACTATCCAAAATATCCAAGCATCAAATTGATGCATAGAATTGGATCAAAACGGTGAGCAATGGGTATTTTTAATTTAGTTCTCATCTATTTGCATCTTTTTGATACCGAAGGGTTTTCAATGATACTTGTCGTACGTTGAATTGTTGGAACACCATAGTATGTTAAAAACAATCGAAAAGGAAGTTCACTAATTGATAAGTAACCGAAATCATTAAAAAATTAGTCAATACTTTTACTAATTTATGTCAGTGAAATAAACTTCTAATGTTTCGATCATTTTAATAGTGAAAAGGTAAAGTATTAATATTTAATTATTTAAACACTTAATTACTGCTTCAATTAGAATTTATTTCACTTATTTGATTTAGAGAGTATGTCACGCAAATAGGACATTGAAAAGAGGAATAGTGTGCATAACGGGCATGAGAATATGGTTTCTTCATTTGAGAATGATATATAGTTCAGCTTGTAAGAAGCATGAAAAGAGAAAAAAGAAAATCTTATTTTCCAGTTGTTACGCTTGACCCAGTCGACCATAAGGGATTTGGTTTGGATGGGGACTTGAAACGACAAGAGGAAGAAAACAAAGCAAAGTTGAGATCCGCCTTTTCTCTTTATTGGTCTAAACCGAAACTTATATTACTTATGTGAGTTCAGAATAATAATTTTAATCAACTTTTCATATTATTAGTTCAGAATAATAATTCTAATCAACTTTTCACATTATTATCGTCAGTATTATTCCTTTCCAAATCCAATAGCACTACAAAGTATTTTTCATCTTTTTCAATGTGAAAAATACGAAGTAAATAACAGTTAATATTTATTATAATATTATAAATACTTAATACATTTTTAGATATTAGCAAAGAAAATGTCGTATTACTTTACCCAATGAGAAATCTTAAGGAAACTTCCGTAATACTAAACAATAGCAACAATAGTAAATGTTGGACTTCTGATACAAAAATTGTCTACTTAGACTCTCCTTAAACAGGGACTATTTAAAGGAAAGTATAAAACTTCCAAACTTTTATGTTCGGTTCTAAAATTATCTAAATAACCCGTTACAATTAAACAGTTTTAAGTGAAAAATCATATTCACAATTTACACTTTTTCGATTCAAAGTTGAAACTTTTAAAGCTACCAAATTATAAATGAAGTTAATTTATGGTTTTTTTACCATTTCATTTGTAAAATCTACAGAAATAGTTTCTTTATTTCAAAAACATTGCTTCCTGTCGACTTTTTATGCCAAGTATTATATAACTATGGAAACGTTTAAAATTCAATAATTAAAAATGTCAAGTACTCAGAATAAGAAAACTAGTCCCCCATAAAACGCAATGTGTCAGAAATATTGCTAGAATATTTCTGACACATTGGAAATATTTCAAATGAATATTTCAGCAATGTTCAAAAAACATTCAAATATCTGGCCCAGGCAAGATTGGTCCTAAAATATAAGATAAATTCACGAATTCATGTTTATTTGTAATTCTATATTTACACATAAATGAAAAATAACAACAGTATTTGTTCTATGCAGTAGAAATAATTCTTATAAACTTCTATGCTTCTAAGATAGATGCATTTTTTTGGTACTCTGATTAACAATATTATTAAAAAATATATTTTATAAGATATTCTAAACGGGTAAGGACGGTAAATTTATATTTCCGTATAGCCTATAAGATAATAGATTTAAAATTTTTAGCAAATCTTTTACTCTGATATTACATATTTTTGTAATCAATTACACGAATTTTGCAAAAAAATAATAATTGGAATAGCCAAACAGATAATTAAAGTTAACCTTCTTTCCTGAAAATTGTGATTCTGCTCGAGGCTATATCAAAGATCCAAGAAATAGTCTCTATCGTCAGACAGTTGGATAATGCAGGAATGTAGAATAAGAAAATTTTTTAATTATTATTTTCTTTATTATCATATCATTATATTACCATTTATAACTCCCAAATCCATATTCCTGCAAACTTTTAATCGGCTATGAAAAATTCTAATGCCAAGCTCGGTAATTCAACTTTATAATGAACGTTTGAAGATCTTAACATGGGCAGGAACATATAAATATCGTTTGACGTGTTTTAATTTAAAGTCAGAATTTTTGACATTGAATTATTAGTAAACGAAAATAACCCATACAATACATAGTAAACAGGAATATTTGTCACTAAATTTGATCTTCGAAACTAAGAAAATATTCCATTGATTAACAGTGCGTAGGACTATGCACTTGACAGTGAAAATGTGATACGTGCTTTAATTTGTTTATAACTTGTTTATAATAAAGAAAATATTTGAGGAAGAAAGAAAGTTAAATAATTTATCCTCCGTTCGCCAAATCCAATATTTAGTTTCTTGCACGATATATTTAGGTTACTTAGTTTTATATTTATATCAATAGTTTTTTAATCATTATTTTATAGACTATACGACAATACAAACTTAACATTTTCACCAGTTTAGGCTATCTCATAAAATATATTTTTCAATAATATTTTATAGGATTCAAGAGGAAGAGGGCCAAAATTCAAAATATATGGCTCATGTAATCCTGAATCACAATAGCCGTTGGACACAATTTTTCTCGGAAAATTTGTCTCTGTTAAAAATACATAAGTTCAGAAGAATAATTTCTTCGCATCAAACAAAAAATATTATTGTTTTTAATTCATATGTAAATAAAATTACAAATAAAGATATAAATACGTGGCTTTCTGTTACTTAATTCAAAAGAAGGTCTCCTAAGTGATGATAGGTGTATAAGTCATTCAAAATAATATAACCGAAAAATAAATTTAGAAAAAAACATTTAAGAATATATTTTGAAAACCTTTTATAGAGATATTCCATCAAAATCTTAGCCAATGTTTCAGCAACATTCCGCGGCAATATTTGAGCAATATTTTGCAGAGACTTTTCACACACACAAAGCGAGAGCAATTTGACTATTATTTAAAAAAATTTTCGAAATATTTCTGACCAATATTGCCTGGATCGGACAATTAAATGTTCTTTGACCGTTGTAGCAATATTTATTTGTAATATTGCCAATGTTTCAAATAAATATTCTGGCAATATTTCTACAACATTGCGTGTAATGGGGGTATCTAATTTAAAGCATCTGAAAAGGACTAATTTTTGTAATTCAGTGTCTAAGTTTGAAAAAATTACAACTTTAGTGTAAAATAGTTTTGCCGAATTAACATTTTTCGAGGCTTTGCAGAATTTTTGTAATACCCGCAAGAAAAGAATTTCAATGTCCAATAACCAAAGTGCACTTTACCCGATGGACGTAGAAATTTACTACTGCATTTCGGGTATTGATATTAGAATTAAGGCAAAGAAAAAATTGTTTCCGTTGGAACTCGAAAATGTCTATTTTATTGAATAATGTTTTTATGAGAATAAATAATTATATAAGACTTCAGAAGAAATATTCCAGAGAAATTTTCTCTTCCGTCGCTTCCTCTATCGTAAAAATATTCTTGCTTGATCCTGGAAAAACTTCAGCACAACTGTCTCGAAAATAGTTTTGATGAAACGTAAGTCAACATAGGTTATGCAGAAAATCTTTAGACGGAAAAACTTTTTAAGAAAAATACTCAAGTTTTCTCTGCACTAAAATTCACATGTTACCAATCTCATTCCCGATTCGACCACTTTCTGAGTATGTATATTTCATCCACGAATAATCTGCGAATAAATCCAAATACGTACAACGCTTTCTCAAGATTTATGATTTATCGCCATCTATAAAAGAAAGCTACAAAATAATAGTTGTATACATTTGATACGGGTGTGCTGAGCCTAGAGAGCTGGCAAACTGTGTCAGTGAGGTGTAAAATTAAACTGAAAGTTAATCATTATTTTTTTAACTCGAATTTATTAAAAACTAATAAATTCTGAGTTTTCAACAATTACTTTTTAGCCGATGTTGCCTGGGAAGTATAGAAAAGTACAGCATATGCTTTCAAATGTAGAAAAAATTGAACAAAACTACTAATATTTCAGAAACTAAACTTTAATAATCTTCATTAGGTACTATCATTGTTATAAGCGAAAAGGAAATTTTTGTTTATTTCTGTAAAAAGGAAACTCTTTTCTCATCTAATCTGTATTAAAATATCTGCCAAAACGGTTTAATCGTCATTATAATTACCCTTCTAGAAATAATCAATTAAGCTCGATAAGAAACAATATATCTAATATATTAATCGTTCCGAATCGTGCATTTTTCATTTCAAATTGTTTCGAAACGGGTACTTGGAATTTGCCACGCGATGGCAGTCTTTTGTCTGACGGGAATTATTTAAAGACAGTTATTTTCTTTTTCAGATTAATATAAATTTGAAACAGTATATATTATGAAACAAAGTAAAGAAACATTTTCTAAATAACTCTTACCAGATGAAAGTGGTGTTACCAATGAATGTGCTAATAGTATATGATGTTAAAAATATAAAATCAGATACACGATAAAAATAAAAAAGTTGATTTTGTGATTATAAAGCAAAATTGTAATTTTTTATTATGCGCTCCTGGCTTGTTTATTTTAGTGCAAATTTTTTATAAATTTTTATAAGTTTTAAATATTTTATTGTATAAAAATGCCAAACTGTTATTAATTGAATAAAATTAAACAATTAAAAATTAATATAAGAGGTAAATTTTTTTTGTCAGAAAGAGGCCTCAATTTTTCATTCGCAATTATTAACACATAAATTTATTTTATACTAAAAAAAGTTTTTATTTATTCAATTTTCTAAATTTTTAGTTTATTGAAATATAAGTACTCAAAATGGTTGGCAAAATTCTTTCTCGATTGAACAGTGAATTTACATTGATGTCGGTGATGTTATATTCGGTAATCTTTAGATTATGACTTCTCCTTTACCATTAATGATTGACGTGAAACCAATTTTTTCTATTATTCGCAAGGTAGCTACTAAATTTGAAGAAAAAATCTGGAATAATTTCCTGGTTAAAAAATTTTTACACCAGTTAATAAAGTTCAAAGTTTAACTTTTTGAAGCTCAAAATTTGTTTATTTAAAGAATTTAAGATTATATTTAAAATTAAACTAATCGAAATAAAAGTTTTCTGATCACTGAGCGTTCTTAATATTTAATTAAAACATTTAAAACAGCGATTTCAAGCTCAAACGTTCATTAATATATTTAAAAATGACAAGCCTTGTAGAAACTTTTAATAAATAAAGCATTTGAAATTATACAATATGGATTCAAAAGCATTTAACTTTGTTAATTTAAAATTATGCCACGTGAAATTTAAGTATGAAAATATAAATTTTTAATCTTGTTACGATTTTATTCGAATTAGTAAAAATGTAGACTTCAAAAATAGAATTTTAAAATTCAGGTTTCTAAACTGCTTACATTTAAACTTAATAATTTCTTAATTTTAGCATTTCAAACTCAAAGTTTAAAACAATTCGTAAATTGAAAATAAACTCTTATTCTTTGATATGTTAAAATTTCGCAAAATGTCCATACGATTACATAAGATTTGATGAAGTTACGAGAATGACAAATGGATATAAATACCAAAAATAAACTTTTTTTTAGACTATTAAATAAAAAATTCGACCAAAATTACAGAAATATGTGGTCATTAATAAAAATGTTTTAGGAAAGAGAGAATATAAACAATTTCTATGCTTATGGAAGGAAAACCATTTGTTGTGATGAATTCCGCACGTATACAATTCAAATTTGAACCTAATGAAACCTAAATGAATCTAATATTATACAATTAATCATTTCAAACCCTTAAAATACAAATATTTTATGATCAGGCATTGCAAATCAAATTATTTGAAATATTCCAATTTTAATATTTTAAACATTTAAAACTAGAATTGTCAAGAATTATAAATCAAACATATTTGTAAATTCAAATTTATTATATTGAAAGAAACATAAAGGGATTATATAAGTTTTTCTAATAAAAATGTAAGGAATTACCTATAATTTATTTAGTCTGAGTTTCAAAATATTAGCGCCATCCTACCTTCTATAATGTTTCCAATCGTTTTCAATTGGGTATCCATTATTCTGAGTAAGGGGTTAAAAGTTTTCACTATAGCATTTGGATTTTGCCTTAATTATTCACAAGCGCATTTTTACTCTGTTAAACAAATTTCAAAAATGTGAATTTAATAGAAGTAAATAAACGTTTTACAATAGTGTGCCTGCTAAATCAAAATGCCTACCTGATAATCAGACTACATCACTGTCACATCGTTAAACGGAATGAATTTTACATGTTGTTAATCTATATACTTTCAAAATTTCATTCGGTATACCGCCTAAACATTATATTTTTTTGTATTTAAAACTTTTGTTTAATTACTAAAAGTTTAATATCTAACCAATAAACACGTGCACGTCATGTGTGTTACAAACGAAAATTGCGGAGGGCGTATTGAAGGCAAGTGCATTTACTCAATTCCGATTGGGAACAATTGACACAATTAGCAACAATTTAAACTGATTCAACTTTTCATTACTCTTAATCGTTATTAATCTTGTCCAATCAATTATTTCTAGGAGGGTACTATTCAAATTAAATGATTTTTGTGGAAAAAATATAATTATTAGAAAAAGACAGAATATAAAAAAGAAATTGTAATTTCAAATCTTCATTTTCGGATGATTCAAGAGAATACCCTATTACAGAAAATAATGTTCGAATAGTTATTTTAAAAGACTTTTATTTTATTTTGAATTATGCCACCTTAAAGAAGCCAAACAATAGTAAGTTTAGCACCTTAAGACGGTAATATTTTAAAAAAGGAAAGCTGATCAGACAACTTAGTTGACAGATTTGAATTCAGAGCGTTAAATTCTTTTAAAAGCATTTTTTTAACTCTGTACCAAATAAAACATTTTCATTTTTAAGGCTGTATCACACATTTTTCGTTAAGTTGTGCGCATTTTCTAATCAGAAATAAGTATTGGAAGTAAGTATTAGAATAAGGTTTGGAACAAGTATTAGAATAAGTATTGTAGAACGAATACTATTTTCATAATTATTATTGACATACATAAATATGGGTATAAAGTATATATTTATAAAAAGTATTGACTTCTATTCCGACTTTTTTATATTGAAAAATGAGTTTGTGACTAATGAAATACTACAATTTGACATCTTCATATATAGTCAATTAGGTGTAGACAGATGAGGTTCGTGGAGATTTTTGCGAAAATTCCGACCTCTGGACTATCAATTGTGGTGTGGATAATGCAGCGAAAGCTTCGGCAGATGCCAACCGTAAAACAAAACCAACGGCGAATCATGAGAGCAAAATAAGAATGCATCAAGTCACCACGAAGATAGGCAGGACAAGACAGTACACGTGCCGCATTTAGTGTGCGACTAACTGCATAATATCTGGAAAGAATTTCACCGCCAAGGTTCTACAGTTTGCGCGCGAACAGCGGAACCGTTATCACACACTTAACAAGTCAAAGCTGCTGACCATCAGTCAGCATATTTGTTTTTTATTTAATACTTGGGAAAATAGGGTTGTTATTAAATCAAGAAAATGTCACACTTAAACTTCACACTTTATTGTAACATAAGAGAAGAAAATAGGGGGTTAAGACTTGAACTTTACAATATAAGAGATCGCGCTCGTTTCTACCTTAGTTCACAATGTTGCTCGCTTCGATGCTCAACCGACACTCCCTTATTCCAGACGCTGCCCGCATAACTACCCCACGATGCCCAACCTCCCACTCTTCAGGCCCCATTTTCATGAAGTGTTAAACCTCTTGTGCGTAACAATGTTTTTCAAATTCCGGGATTCTTCCAACTCCCAGACTCTCTTAAAACTACGGCGCCCTTTCTTTCATTAAACTAACATTCAACATCCTCCCCGCAAAAAGGGTGGTATGTAGGCGTCAGTCATGCATGGAACTTAAGATCTAATTACATAGCATGAAAAAACGCAAACTGCACATAAGCACATTTCTTTAAAAAATCTTAATCTAAACATATCACATCAATAAAAGCAAACAAATTGAAGCAAGTAGTGCAAACCGTAAAAGACATTACAAAAAAACTGGCAAATTATCAGTTATACGTCAAACGTTTAGGTATTTTCGAAATTCGTCCACTTCTAGTTTTTACTTCTTTTGCTTGTCTTGCCATATCATTATCTATTTGTTCAATTACCGGCTTACCATTTTCTATCAACGGTTTAGCTACTCTTAATTTTTTTGTTACACTCTGTAATGCATTCTCGCTTTCACAGTCAGCGCTCAACTCGAGCGAATAAAACCGTTGAATCGGTCGCGTAAGTTCGCCTGTCGTTGTGATTAGCCGTGCAACGCGTATATGGCCGTCTTTTCCGATGTGCAATTCTTTTACTTTCGCTAAGGGCCAATCTATACGCTTCGCATTATCGTTACCTACTAAGACTACATCGCCTACTTTTAACTCTTTACAAATTTGACCTTTACGTTTTTGATGGGTCAACGTGCCTAAATACTCATTTCTAAAACGTTGTCGTAAATCTTGTTTAATTTTGTGTCTATATTTGAACCGTTTGTTCATTTCTATTCTTTCTAGTTTGTCTAAATCTATTACACCGATTTCTTTCACTTCTTGCAAGAACATAGATGGAGTCAATGGTACAATCTCATCATGACTATCAGGTAAATAGGTAATCGGTCGCGAATTTATGACCGCTTCACAATCGGTTAACGTCGTCAACATTTCCTCGTAATTCAAACACGACTTTTTAAGTGTGCGCCGAAGCAATCTTTTCAGTATACCAATAAGACGTTCCCAGAAGCCTCCCCACCAGGGTGCTGACGGAGGGTTAAACCTCCACTCTATCTGCTGTATCGCGAGAGTCTTTGTGATTTTCTTATAATCTAGTACTTTTAACTGATTACTTAAGCCTACAAAATTTGTGCCATTGTCACTGAAAATCACGCTCGGTCTGCCTCGCCTAGCTATGTGCCGTCGTAATGCCATTAAAAACGACGCTACACTCAAAGAATTAACTAACTCTAAGTGAACTGCTCTATACACCGCACATGTAAAAATACATATCCAGGCCTTTTGTCCGCCTTTCAGAGAAATCGGATCTGCGAAATCTACTCCTACTACCTCGAATACCGCGGCATCTCTTACCCTATCGAGCGGCAACGGTGCGGTATGTGCATTAACCGATTTAGAATCGTGTCGGCGACAATCTACACATTTTTTAATAACTTCTCTAACGACTTTTCGCCCTCTCATGATCCAAAACTTTTCTTTTAAAACGTTCAGTGTCATCGCAGCTCCAGCATGCTTAAGCTCCGTGTGCTTTTCTCTGATTAATAATTCGACGAAATACTCTTTGCTCGGCAAAATAACTGGGCATCGTAAATTAAAACTATCATCACGATATAAAAGCTTAGATTTAGTTCTGATGAGTCCGTCACTATCAATGAACGGTAAGAAGTCTTTAATGATTTCATCTTCTAAACTATTAAAATGTTTGCTTTGAATCATTTTGATTAGAGTAATCTCTGCC